>NC_054380.1:142271656-142376656 GCF_017654675.1 Xenopus laevis | reverse complement strand
TAGTGAATCCCAGTCTGGCAGGGGATGCTGGGGGCTGTAGTTCAGTTACAAGGTATTATCCCTGCTCTACCCTTCCCTCTGCACAATACAATACACAATACAATCTGGGACTACAACTCCCAGCATTCCCTCTCCAACAGCCGGAGGGTATGAAGTTGCCCTTACGCCTTAGCAGAACATTCCTTAGAGTGCAGGAAGGAGAATCAGCAGTGCACATATTGTATATATACTGTATATATAGACTCACACACAATATATATATATATATACTGTATATATACACTCACACACACACACACACACACACACACAATATATATATACTGTATATATAGACTCACACACAATATATATATATACTGTATATATACACTCACACACACACACACACACAATATATACTGTATATATAGACTCACACACACACACACTATATATATACTGTATATATAGACTCACACACACACACACTATATATATATATATATACTGTATATATAGACTCACACACACACAATATATATATATATACTGTATATATAGACAGGGCACGGGCTATTAACCCAGCGTGGGGAAGGATCCCCGGCTCTTGCCAGACACCCCCTGGTACATGTGTCTCTAGCCATTGGCGACTATTCATGTGTCACTGACAGACGCTCCGTTGTACAAGAGCCCGGCACCTCCAACAAAGGAATCCAGTGCTGCTCCCTCTCCCCCCCCCATTCCAATGACAGGCCCAGGGCAAGTCAGGGGGGAGATGTAGTTCTGTCTGTACTTCCAGCTGCAATGGGGGGAGGGAAGCTGTAATATTGTACAATCACCTGGGCACAGTCCCACCAGGCAGCACAGAGGCCTCACAGAGAGGGGGCACCTAAACACAGACACAGGCACCTAAACTGTCAGCTCTGGGGACCAGCACATGGGCATTTGCCACTGATATGTAGTAATACATGAGTCATCCAGAGCACAGGCAACTGACAGATACACGGCACTGACGTGGTTAATACACCACAACTGTCCGGCAACTACTGGGCCCCACAGCAACATTCATTTTAGGGAACCTGGAAAACTCTAGGGATAAAACTGAATCATTTAGTTTCCTACTGGGCCCCCCTGTACGTTGTGTGGCCCCCCAGCAGTAGCCTCCCTGCTACCCAGCAACACCCACAAGTGCAGGAGTCATGCACCATCAATGTGCAGCAGTGAATGGGTTAATTATCAGTGGCCTCCTGTATGTTACAAACTGACAGTTACACTGGAGCACTAGCACTGGCCAGCTACTTATGGGTTAATGCAGCCGGGGACCCTGGGTCAGTGATGCTCTGAATGGGATAATGCAGCAAACAATGGGTTAATGCAAGAGGTCGGTGTAGCAGGGAATGGGTTAATTCAGCAGGGTATGGGTTAATGCTGGTGTCAAAGGGATTGTGCAGCAGGGTATGGGTTAATGCAAGAGGGAATGTGTCAGAGAATGGGTTAGTGCAGGTGTCAGGGGGTTAATTCAGCAGGGAATGGGTTAATTCAGCAGGGAATGGGTTAATTCAGCAGGGAATGGGTTAATTCGGCAGGGAATGGGTTAATTCGGCAGGGAATGGGTTAATTTAGCAGGGAATGGGTTAGTGGAGGTGTGAGGGGGTTGGGCAGTTACACAGTGGGGGATATAACGGGAGGGAGGCCCTACCTGCTGTCGGTCGGTTGTTGCGGCTCCGGACTGTCAGGGGAAGCTGCAGGGGAAGGGCCGATCCGTCCGCCTCTCACATCAACTTGAGCGACTACAGACTGCGGGGATTGTAACACAGACGGGAGGGCTGTAGGTCACAGTGACAAGGCGGAGAACCAATAGCAGCGCAAAGCAGGACGTACAGCAGGTTAGAGTGTAACCTTGCCGAGTTCTGATTGGACAATTGTGGGAGTAGTTCTTGGATACGCATTTGTACGTGTAATGAGCTGCAGCGAACTGCAATTCCCGAAAAGCACCGCGCCGGGGCGGTGTCTCTGTCTGGGAGATCGGAGAATAAGAGATGGATGGAGAGGGGGTTTCCATGGTGACCAGTGGTACCTGACAAAGGCTGGGAGAGTCCATGTGGGTTTAGGGGCCCCGAGGAGTTAGACAGTGAGGGCCACACAGGAGAATGTTCCATAAACATCAGAGACTGATGGGGAGTTTGAGGTTTAAATCAGGGCACTGACTGTCACTTCTCCATCCCACTGTCACTTCCTCTATTTCACCTGCACTTCCCACTGACTGTCACTTCCCTCACCCACTGACTGTCACTTCCCTCACCCACTGACTGTCACTTCCCTCACCCACTGACTGTCACTTCCCTCACCCACTGACTGTCACTTCCCTCAGCCACTGACTGTCACTTCCCTCAGCCACTGACTGTCACTTCTCTCATCCACTGACTGTCACTTCTCTCATCCACTGACTGTCACTTCTCTCATCCACTGACTGTCACTTCTCTCATCCACTGACTGTCACTTCTCTCATCCACTGACTGTCACTTCTCTCATCCACTGACTGTCACTTCCCTCATCCACTGACTGTCACTTCTCTCATCCACCGACTGTCACTTCCCTCACCCACTGACTGTCACTTCCCTCACCCACTGACTGTCACTTCCCTCAGCCACTGACTGTCACTTCCCTCAGCCACTGACTGTCACTTCTCTCATCCACTGACTGTCACTTCTCTCATCCACTGACTGTCACTTCCCTCATCCACTGACTGTCACTTCTCTCATCCACCGACTGTCACTTCCCTCAGCCACTGACTGTCACTTCCCTCACCCACTGACTGTCACTTCCCTCACCCACTGACTGTCACTTCCCTCAGCCACTGACTGTCACTTCCCTCACCCACTGACTGTCACTTCCCTCACCCACTGACCGTCACTTCCCTCACCCACTGACCGTCACTTCCCTCACCCACTGACCGTCACTTCCCTCAGCCACTGACTGTCACTTCTCTCATCCACTGACTGTCACTTCCCTCAGCCACTGACTGTCACTTCCCTCAGCCACTGACTGTCACTTCCCTCATCCACTGACTGTCACTTCTCTCATCCACTGACTGTCACTTCCCTCACCCACTGACTGTAACTTCCCTCACCCACTGACTGTCACTTCCCTCACCCACTGACTGTCACTTCCCTCAGCCACTGACTGTCACTTCCCTCACCCACTGACTGTCACTTCCCTCACCCACTGACTGTCACTTCCCTCACCCACTGACTGTCACTTCCCTCAGCCACTGACTGTCACTTCTCTCATCCACTGACTGTCACTTCCCTCAGCCACTGACTGTCACTTCCCTCACCCACTGACTGTCACTTCCCTCAGCCACTGACTGTCACTTCTCTCATCCACTGACTGTCACTTCTCTCAGCCACTGACTGTCACTTCTCTCATCCACTGACTGTCACTTCCCTCATCCACTGACTGTCACTTCTCTCATCCACTGACTGTCACTTCCCTCAGCCACTGACTGTCACTTCCCTCACCCACTGACTGTCACTTCCCTCACCCACTGACTGTCACTTCCCTCAGCCACTGACTGTCACTTCCCTCACCCACTGACTGTCACTTCCCTCACCCACTGACTGTCACTTCCCTCACCCACTGACTGTCGCTTCCCTCACCCACTGACTGTCGCTTCCCTCAGCCACTGACTGTCGCTTCCCTCATCCACTGACTGTCGCTTCCCTCATCCACTGACTGTCGCTTCTCTCATCCACTGACTGTCCCTTCTCTCAGCCACTGACTGTCACTTCTCTCATCCACTGACTGTCACTTCCCTCAGCCACTGACTGTCACTTCCCTCAGCCACTGACTGTCACTTCCCTCATCCACTGACTGTCACTTCCCTCACCCACTGACTGTCACTTCCCTCACCCACTGACTGTCACTTCCCTCAGCCACTGACTGTCACTTCCCTCACCCACTGACTGTCACTTCCCTCACCCACTGACTGTCACTTCCCTCACCCACTGACTGTCGCTTCCCTCACCCACTGACTGTCGCTTCCCTCAGCCACTGACTGTCGCTTCCCTCATCCACTGACTGTCGCTTCCCTCATCCACTGACTGTCGCTTCTCTCATCCACTGACTGTCCCTTCTCTCAGCCACTGACTGTCACTTCTCTCATCCACTGACTGTCACTTCCCTCAGCCACTGACTGTCACTTCCCTCAGCCACTGACTGTCACTTCCCTCATCCACTGACTGTCACTTCCCTCATCCACTCACCAGTGTCAGACTGGGACACTAGGGCCACTCTCAGTACTATTATTCCTCCTCCCACCTGGGCCCCCCGGGAGTTTTCCTGGTATCCCTGTGGGTCAGTCCCACACTAACTGTCAGTTCCCTCAGTCGCTCATGCTACAGAGTTTCCACGTGTGAGTGAATTTATTGGGACGATATACACATATACATGTTTCAGGGTTGTCCCCTTTATCTAAGTGTAATTGATCCTCACAGTGTTACTGCAATTTCAGCCATAAGCCCCACCCACAAGTGATGTCAAGTCCAATGTGAGGCCCTGAACATACACAACTACCATTCCCATGATGCACAGTGTTTCCCCCAGTGTCCATTTTTGTAGTATTAAACTGTGTCCATCAAAAGTCCTTCCAGTTTAACCCTTTTGTGCTGCAGAAAAAGAACAAACGGCTTTGGAAACTGCCACTTGGGGCCTAAACTAAAGGCCACGGTAGTATATAGTGGTGTATAGTGGTGTATAGTGGCGTATAGTGGTGTATAGTGGTGTATAGTGGCGTATAGTGGCGTATAGTGGTGTATAGTGGCGTATAGTGGTGTATAGTAGCGTATAGTGGTGTATAGTGGCGTATAGTGGCGTATAGTGGCGTATAGTGGTGTATAGTGGTGTATAGTAGCGTATAGTGGTGTATAGTGGCGTATAGTGGTGTATAGTGGTGTATAGTAGCGTATAGTGGTGTATAGTAGCGTATAGTGGTGTATAGTGGCGTATAGTGGTGTATAGTGGTGTATAGTAGCGTATAGTGGTGTATAGTGGCGTATAGTGGTGTATAGTGGTGTATAGTGGTGTATAGTGGCGTATAGTGGTGTATAGTGGTGTATAGTAGCGTATAGTGGTGTATAGTAGCGTATAGTGGTGTATAGTGGCGTATAGTGGTGTATAGTAGCGTATAGTGGTGTATAGTGGCGTATAGTGGTGTATAGTGGCGTATAGTGGTGTATAGTGGTGTATAGTAGCGTATAGTGGTGTATAGTAGCGTATAGTGGTGTATAGTAGCGTATAGTGGTGTATAGTGGCGTATAGTGGTGTATAGTGGTGTATAGTAGCGTATAGTGGTGTATAGTAGCGTATAGTGGTGTATAGTAGCGTATAGTGGTGTATAGTGGCGTATAGTGGCGTATAGTGGTGTATAGTGGCGTATAGTGGTGTATAGTGGTGTATAGTGGCGTATAGTGGGCGTGTCCCTGCCAGAAGCACAGTAGGAGGGGGACAGCCAATCACAGCCCTGCAGTCACACAGACAGGCTTCAGTTCCCTATCAGGTCCTGCTAGCTGCTGATTGGTTCCTGTCCTACAGTGCAGTGAGTGCACAGCCTGGGAATTCAGCAAGTGGAAGAGAAGGGAGGGATTATTAGGGTTTTTGCAGAAATATTCAATAAATCAGCCTGAAACACTACAATCTATATCTCAATGAGTATAATGCACTGGTACATTCTTGTGTTTTACACAATATTTCTCCTTTCAAATCCCCCCACCTCATCGCTCTTCTCCATTAAATTGATGCACCAGAGGGAGGGGCAGCCAGGACCTAGTATTCTATACAGTTTCCCATCACACCGACTGTCAGTTCCCCATCACACCGACTGTCACTTCCACATCACACCGACTGTCACTTCCACATCACACCGACTGTCACTTCCCCATCACACTGACTGTCACTTCCCCATCACACTGACTGTCACTTCCCCATCACACCGACTGTCACTTCCACATCACACCGACTGTCACTTCCCCATCACACCGACTGTCACTTCCCCATCACACTGACTGTCACTTCCCCATCACACCGACTGTCACTTCCACATCACACCGACTGTCACTTCCCCATCACACCGACTGTCACTTCCCCATCACACTGACTGTCACTTCCCCATCACACCGACTGTCACTTCCCCATCACACCGACTGTCACTTCCCCATCACACTGACTGTCACTTCTCCATCACACCGACTGTCAGTGCCACATGCCACATATTCCTACTAATGGGCCCAGCTCCTCCATGTGCCATGCCAAACATTCCCTGGGAAGGGCTAATGGACACCACCACTGGGCACTGGAGTGTTAACTGGTATTTAACCATCTACCAGACTGGGATGAACTGGAACCCCGACTGTGAGCCTGATCCCCAACATCAATGTCCAACCTCACTAATGTTCTTGCGGTTGAATGGAAGCAACTCCCAGCAACAACTCCCAGCAACAATGTTCTTCCTAGGGGCAAGGGTGGGGGGGGGGGGGGCGCAAGTAGCTCTGTGGCTTCCAGTGGGTTCCAGTTGCCCATCACTGATTTGTATCTCTGACTGCTGAACTTGCCCAAACCCCACATTAGCAACCATACAGAGGATGCTGGGAGTTGTAGTTCAAGCAAAGCTAAAGAATGACAGATTTGTTACATGAGGTGCCGCACTCCCTGTTGTCTGACCCCTGTGATTAAACTCCTCCCACTGAGTGTGGCCCCAACATTCGCTCACCGTCGTGCCCTCGAGTTGCAGCTTATAGTGAACAAATGACTGGAAATCTGCCCCTAATTCTACAGAAAACTGACATTATTAGAAGAGTAAGTGCCGTGGGGTGCGGGTGCTCATGTCCCAGAGGCGATGAATTCACTTAATCTTCAAATACAGGTTGGTACAAACCGGACGTCACTTATAAAATGATACCGCAATAAAGTCGTTTATTTAAGAAAAAAATGAGCCTTTGACGAAATTCTCACAAAGCACAAAACGCGTAAGGCTCAATATTGAGACTTTCCCATTAGGCCCCAAACGTGGCACAGGGGGGGCAGCTTTGCAGCTTTTATACCCACAATTCCAAGGGGGTATCACAGTGGGAGGGGCTTCATTTTCCTCTGTTACTCACCAACACTGATTCTTTGCTGGAGTATTTTTATCTCTGTAACGAGATTGGGGCAACCTCAGCAATATCATGTGGAATAAGAGCTGAAACTACTGAAGGAATAATAACAGAGACCATAGAGCTCAGCCCAAGTAATTATAATAAATATATAGAGCACAGGCGGGTGCAGGGAAAGTAATACAGACCATAGAGGTGAATGGAGACTGCTCAGCATTATGGGAAGTGGTGGGTTCCCTGTGCCCCTCCTTATCTCTTTCTGCCTTAATTGCCCAGAGGAAATCAGAAGCAAATTGAATTGTTTGGTTTCAAGGCCAAGATCTAAATGTATTTCATGGTACTTTGGTGCCACCTAGTGGCTGTCAGTGTGTACTGCTCAGGCTTAAGCTGCACCTCCTGTACAGTCAGGCCCATAAATCTTTGGACAGAGAGAACTTTTCTCTAATGTTGGTTCTGTACATGACCACAATGAATTGTAAATGAAACAACTCAGATGCAGTTGAACTGCAGACTTTCAGCTTTAATTGAGTGGGTTGAACAAAAATATTGCATAAAAACGCCCAAGCCATCACACTGCCTCCCAAATGTTTTAGGGTTCATACAGATGAGCGGTTGAAGCTGCGCTCTCCTGTGTTCTGTTTTTCTGCGTTCAACCTGCGTTTGGCGCCTACACGCGCCTGTGTGAGTACAGCCCCATTGAAGAAAACTATATGCGTCTATTCCTGCGCAGCTTCAAACACTCGTCTGTCTGAGCCCTTATACATCATGTGCTTTGCTTCGGATCATCAGCTTGATAAAGGCTTTACGCTGAAACGTCGGGGTGATTCTCATTTCTGGCAAGGGTGTCTGCTCACTTGTTTGACTTGATATACGCTTTGCGAATTGGTGGTATGCTTTTTCCCTTTTTTTTCTCTAATATGTAAATAGCCTGTACTTAAATTGATTGTATACGTTTGCAAATTATACTGCATATAAAAAGCTTTTTAAAAAATACCTCAGTGTGAATTTGGTAATGATTATTATGTGAGTGTGAGCTCCCTATATATATATATCTAATAGTGTATCTCTGGGGCTGTGCTGCACCTCTCTGTAAAAACAATCCTTTATTTCTAATCGCCCTCCACCCACTGTGTTTTATATAACTAAGGAATTGCCCCACCTGCCCATGAAATAGACTTTCAGTCAATTCTCCAATTACTTGTGAGCCCCTGAAATGAAGTGATTGTGTTAAATAAAAGGCTTTAGTTCGTCACATTTTTATACAATCTTTTTGTTCCACCCACTGAATTAAAGCTGAAAGTCTGTAGTTCAACTGCATCTGAGTTGTTTCATTTATAATTCATTGTGGTAAAATGTACAGAAGCAAAATTAGAAAAAACTTGTCTCTGTCCAAAGATTTATGGGCCTGACTGTATAACGATTTATAAAGTGCCACAAGAATACACAGCGCTGTACAATATTGCAATACACAGAAGTACCTGCAGGACAAGTTTTATAATGAAGATAGAAAGATAGTCGGAGCCAGTTAAGTTAAATGTAGCCTTTAGCCCGCAGGTTGGTAATTCTCTCAATGAACAAAAAAGACAACAAACAGCTACACTGTTTTTTATCAAAATTAAATTAAATAATGAAAAGAGAACTATATACATATACACTTTTAAATTAAATTAAGTACAGATTATTCCCAGATCAGATGCAGTTGTTTTGACTGCATTAAAGAAATGGTGCAAACGTGAATCCCTCATTCAAACCATTTGGCGATTTCATTATTTAATTTAATTTTGATATTTATATTCAGAACTACACTAATACTTATTGATTTAAGACACTGGCACAATTCGCCTCCTTTCATGTACCTCTAATCATCTGCAGGCTCAGTTTATAAATGTATATATAAGTAACCACTATGAAATACATTTTTGAGCCGATCTGGTAATCTTAATATTATTGGAACCCCAGTATTTTTGAGGGTTCAGCAGCTGGCCCCTCACAATGAGTGTATTGGGGAAATGTACTGGCAACTGATTGCTGTCTCACTAAGAGGTGAAGCAATAAGACGCGCGCTTCCGCCAGCACATAATAGAGACACGGACGAAATACCGGAAGTGACGTCACGCGAACACGTGAAACCGGAAGTGCCGTCACGGACATGCGGAACGCAGTAACCAGCGCCTGTAGCCTATTTAAAGGGGAGAAAGGAACACGACCAGCACTTATGCCCCTGACGAAGCTGCTTGTCAGCGAAACGCGTAGGGCGGCGTAGGTGGAAGGTGGTGTGAATAGCTCCCACTCTTCCCAACGTAGCCAGGTAGAAGACTCTGCTGGGGGAAGGGTGGGAACCAGTACTTTTTGGTGGTATACTGATGAATATTCCTATTGAGCAGGCACTGACAATGGGTATTTAAACCTGCTACTAAATACTTTGTACATACCCACCACCTTTCCAACCTATGCTTTGAGTTTTTAATTGTGTGTTATTTTAGGGACATGGTCCCGCACGGCGTAGCGTTTTTTCACGCTGTGAGTGTGTGTGCTGGTGTGGCCAAACGAACAATACTTTTTAAACAGTTTGAATTAAAAGTTATATTTTAATACTTTGTAGCAACCTTGGCTTGAACTGGTTGGCTGACTTGATCTGGATGGGTGTGTCACTCTCCAGCATTCAGTGCAGCTGTTTGTTGTCTTTTTTGTTTATTATAATGAAGACACAGAAGGATTTTGTTGCAACAGCGCCACCTGCTGGTCATTTTCCCACCAGTCTGACCAGCAAGTAGTCAAGGAATTTGTCAGGAGAAAGAAAGAGGCTGATGTTCTTCTGCTTAGGAAAGATGTGAGAAAGGTTTCTAATTTTATTCCTAAGCAGAAGAACATCAGCCTCTTTCTTTCTCCTGACAACTTCCTTGACTACTTGCTGGTCAGACTGGTTGGAAACTGACCAGCAGGTGGCGCTGTTGTAACACAATTCATTCATATTAACAGTACATGTATCCCTTAATATCTTGGAAATAAAACAAAATAAATAATGAATGTAAATGACAAAAGTACAAAGAATAGCCCTGTCATTAATTTTACATTTACTTGTTTAAAGGTTTCCTTATCTTTAACATACAAGTACAAATTGCTAATAGCAAATAAATTGTTATTAAAGGAGAAGGAAAGGCTAAAAGTAAGTAAGCTTTATCAGAAAGGTCTATATAAATACACCAGTAACCCCTCAAAGTAATGCTGCTCTGAGTCCTCTGTCAAAAGAAACAGCACATTTCTTTCCTTCTATTGTGTACTCATGGGCTTCTGTATCAGACTAACTGTTTTCAGCTTAAACCTCCAGGGCTAGGGCTTGAGCATGCTCAGTTTGTTCTTCTCTCCCTCCCTGCTGTAATCTGAGCCCAGAGCTATGAGTGAGCAGGGAGAGACTCAGGCAGGAAGTGATGTCACACCAAGCTAATATGGCAGCTGCTATCCTAAACAAACACAGACAGTGTCTAGAGCTGTTTACTCAGGTATGGTAAAGTATTCTGCAGAATAAATATAGTGTTATAGCTTGTACTATTGTGGCTAATCTGTTGACAATAAACCGTCTTTGAGCTTTCCTTCTCCTTTAAAGACTGAGCTCCTTCTCCTCCTGCTGCCCCTTATTTACAGGCACTTGCAGGTCGCAGCTCAGGGGCAGTGTCTCTCCCTCTCCTCCACCTCAGAGCCCCATCCATCTGCAGAATCCTTAATGGCTACTATGGGTACAGGCTGCGGGTAGGAGGGACGGTGCAGTGGGAGAGGGGTGCAGTCTCATTGGGGTCTCCTCTCTGTCAGTTTGTGGGGTCTATTGTATTGAAGTTGTGCCTCTGGCTCTGTAACTACCCAGAATCCCAAGTGGAATGAGGAGGAATCAGAGGCAGATCTGAGCCAAAGTTCTCAGCTGACCAGAGACAGTTCCTGGTTTCTGGGAAATTCATTCCACAAAACTGTCCCAGATTTTTAAAACTGACCAACTGCATAAAAATGATTTTCTCACTTTGTTCTCATTATGAATTATTACACCCTATCACTAATCATGGGGACCGTACTATTTAGCTGAATTCACTTGTTCCAACAGGTTATTATCCTAATTGTCTGCTCCTGTGCCCCGTCCTGGGTACCACAATGAAGTCAATACGTAGAAAATGAGACAGACCAGGAGACGCAGTCGCTGCAAATATCCTTTTATTTGACTCTACACGTTTCCAGCAGAGTTGCCCTTTATCAAGTTTACTTTGTACCATTCGCTCACACTCTTTATAGGAATTCAGTGGGTGGGAAATAGACTACCTGTGCCTAGAGAGATGGGGCCCCACTATAACTTCATTTGGTTGATAACAAGCCCCCAATAGTGGTTAAAAGACTTTTTATTGACTTATACAGATACAAACGGACAATGTTAATCTTCGATGGACTTTCACAAAGACCACTTGGGTTTTTTTCCTTTAATATATTGAATAATGTAATAATTCATTTGCACGGTTATATCTAATTGTCTACATTATAATGAGGATTTAGGTGTAATGACCCTCTCCCTCTAGAGACAGGCAGTCTATTTCCCACCCACTGAATCCCTATAAAGAGTGTGAGCTAATGGTGTAAAGTAAACTTGATAAAGGGCAACTCTGCTGGAAACATGTAGTATGTATGCATGTATATTTTTATTTGTATAGCGCTCCTCGAGGGCAAAGCACTGTACAACAAGACAATAAATTAGAAGTAACAAGGGCTCACTGCATTCATTTGGCAGAGAAAATAGCCGATTATCAGGAGACAGTAGCGCGCACGTAACAGCTGGTTCAAGTGCTCGTCGCCCTATCGCCTTTTTCAGAGATCTCGGTACAACCAGTAGCGGGATTTCGTCTCATTATTTAGGTGGAAAAAATTAAAGATTATTAACCCTGTCATGGCCAGATGTGTTATTGTAGGTGGGTAGAAGGGATTTTTGACATAAAAATTCTTTTGTGTTACTGTTTCTTTAAAGGATAAGTAAACCTTTAAAATAAGTGAATGTAAAATTGACGAGGGGGCTATTCTAAGAAATCTTGCAATGTACATTCATTATTTATTTTGTTTTGATGCCAAGATATTAAGGGATACATGTGCTGTTAATATGAATGAATTTTGTTACAACAGCGCCACCTGCTGGTCATTTTCCCACCAGTCTGACCAGCAAGTAGTCAAGGAAGTTGTCAGGAGAAAGAAAGAGGCTGATGTTCTTCTGCTTAGGAAAGATGTAATAAAGGTTTCTAATTTTATTCCTAAGCAGAAGAACATCAGCCTCTTTCTTTCTCCTGACAACTTCCTTGACTACTTGCTGGTCAGACTGGTGGGAAAATGACCAGCAGGTGGCGCTGTTGTAACAAAATTCATTCATATTAACAGCACATGTATTCCTTAATATCTTGGAATCATAATGAATGTACATTGCAAGATTTCTTAGAATAACCCCCTCATCAATTTTACACTTACTTATTTTAAAAAGTTACTTATCCTTTAATATGATCAGAGAAGGAGAGAGAGGAGTCAAAGATTACCACCAGACAGTGAGCTGAGTTGACAGGGTTAATGAGCCATTAATAGAGATAGTAAATAGGTGAGTAGGACCAGGCATAGGTGGAAAGATGATTAGTTTAGTTTTTGTTATGTTGAGTTAGAGGTGGCGCTGGTTTATCCAGTTGTAGAAAATAAAATAATAGTGTCAAATAAAAGGATATTTGCAACATAGCTACTGCGTCTCCTGGTCTGTCTCATCCATTTTCTATGTATTGACTATTTAGTTAACTCACTAAGCACTAGGCAAGGCCGGAACTAGGGGCAGACAGAAGATGCACATGGTTTGGGCCCAACTAGGGGACCCATTGTGAGGGGAGTGTGAGGACAGAGTGACTGGACAGCAGGAAGGACATGTGACACAATGACACCCATTCTTTTTACAGGAAGTTGTGGGAGTTTCACCCTGAATCAGGGGTACAGGCTGATACATTAGATAGGTATAAGGAAGGGTCGGATGCTTTATTCACCAGTAGCTCCTCCCAGCAGACAGGAGGGAGCCAATGAGATTAGAGGAGGGAAAGGGGTGTTACAGGGAGAGCTGGGAAGTGAATCAGGGGTACAGGCTGATACATTAGATAGGTACAAGGAAGGCTCGGATGCTTTATTCACCAGTAGCTCCTCCCAGCAGACAGGAGGGAGCCAATGAGATTAGAGGAGGGAAAGGGGTGTTACAGGGAGAGCTGGGAAGTGAATCAGTGGTACAGGCTGATACATTAGATAGGTACAAGGAAGGCTCGGATGCTTTATTCACCAGTAGCTCCTCCCAGCAGACAGGAGGGAGCCAATAAGATTAGAGGAGGGAAAGGGGTGTTACAGGGAGAGCTGGGAAGTGAATCAGTGGTACAGGCTGATACATTAGATAGGTACAAGGAAGGGTCGGATGCTTTATTCACCAGTAGCTCCTCCCAGCAGACAGGAGGGAGCCAATGAGATTAGAGGAGGGAAAGGTGTGTTACAGGGAGAGCTGGGAAGTGAATCAGGGGTACAGGCTGATACATTAGATAGGTATAAGAAGGGGTTGGATGCTTTATTCACCAGAAGCTCCTCCCAGCAGACAGGAGGGAGCCAATGAGATTACAGGAGGGAAAGGGGTGTTACAAGGAGAGCTGGGAAGTGAATCAGGGGTACAGGCTGATACATAGATAGGTACAAGGAAGGGTCGGATGCTTTATTCACCAGTAGCTCCTCCCAGCAGACAGGAGGGAGCCAATGAGATTAGAGGAGGGAAAGGAGTGTTACAGGGAGAGCTGGGAAGTGAATCAGGGGTACAGGCTGATACATTAGATAGGTATAAGGAAGGGTTGGATGCTTTATTCACCAGAAGCTCCTCCCAGCAGACAGGAGGGAGCCAATGAGATTACAGGAGGGAAAGGGGTGTTACAGGGAGAGCTGGGAAGTGAATCAGGGGTACAGGCTGATACATTAGATAGGTATAAGAAGGGGTTGGATGCTTTATTCACCAGAAGCTCCTCCCAGCAGACAGGAGGGAGCCAATGAGATTACAGGAGGGAAAGGGGTGTTACAGGGAGAGCTGGGAAGTGAATCAGGGGTACAGGCTGATACATTAGATAGGTACAAGGAAGGGTCGGATGATCTATTCACCAGTAGCTCCTCCCAGCAGAAAGGAGCGAGCCAATCAGATTAGAGGAAAGGAGTTTCCATGATAAGGAGGGAAAAAGTTGGGAAGTTGTGAGGTTTTATCCACGAATCAGTTGTACTGGCAGATACATTAAATAGGTACAAAGAAGGTTTGGATGACTTTTTTAATAAATACAGGGTTAATGAAAATAGCTCATAGTGTTATCCAGAATTAGGAAATGTCCTTTTCCTATAGAGTCCATTGTAATCAAATAATTTTAAAAATGATTTCCTTATGCCCCTTATTCAGAAAACCTTAGTTCCTGGATAACAGGTCCTGTAACTGTACTAGTCTGGCTGTATCTTGGAGTCAGGAAGGAATTTTTCCCCCTCTGATTCAAATTGGAGAGACTTCAGATGGGTTTTCACCTTCCTCTGGATCAAGTGGCAGTTAGGCAGGTTATACAGTATATAGACTTGAAAGGTTAAACTTGATGGACGTGTGTCTTCTTTTCAACCCAACTTACTATGTTACTATGAATGTGGTAGTGGCATACAAGAGGGGAGATAGGCTGTGGCTTGTGGGGAGACAGGTGGCAGCAGGGAGTAGGATTTGGTGATGGGTGCCTTGGGTGCCAGTACTACTTGGCCTGGTTCTGTTAACTGGTCCTAACTAACAAAGCAGAATCGATCTTAAAAGGAAAAAAATGCCTGTTTAATTAAACTAAATACCTTGTCACACCCCTGATCTTTCCCACCACTTCTAATTACCTCCTAAACATGCCTAAGATGTGCCTAAACCAAATCCACTCCCCACATGCCCCATCCCACTTGCAAACCACAAATCACACCTTCCAACTGCCCTTACCAACTGCACAGCGCAGGTTACATCCCCAATACTCAGAGGCAGCCCCTGGCATATACAGAATTGAGGTGAAGGGCAAAGTGACTTTGATGGGCGTTTAATGAAGTCACTGGGCAAATGCTGGTCCAGAAGTCAATAATAAAAGCTGAGCAGCAGCCCAGTAGCTTTTGGGTAATTTAACCCTGGGTACATTGCTCTTACATGGCACCCCAATAGACTGGCTGTGAACAAAAACACAAGAACACAAACTCCACAACAACATGAAGATTTCTTTAAATGATTTATTTCTCTTTAATTTTCTGGGCACCAATAAAAACAAAAATGAGGCAAACGGAGAGAGCTGGACCATCTGCAGCAGGCAGAGACCCCCCCCCCATATTTGTATTTCATATACAGCTATGCCACAAGTATCAGTTACACATAGTTACAACAAATTGCCAATATCAGGTACATGGGGGGGCTTAATATTCTAAAATGTACCCCCCTTAAAAAAATAATAAAAACCTTGCCCCACTGTAACCTTTAAAGCTCTCCCTTCTCCACCTGCGCTGCTCCTTCCTGCGACCATTCTGTGAAATGTACATCGATACATAGAATAAATATTGAAGCCATTTTACAAAAGAAAGAATGGCCGACCCCACTGAACGCCAATGATGCAGGTAACACAAAGAATATGACTCGGCTTGGTTTGCCATAGATTCATTCCAACCATTGGGCTCTAGACCTCCCCCAATAACATGGCCATAGCCAAACAGGAGCCAGGCTCTTCAACAATCCTATAGGCCAAGAGGTCACAATGGATGAATGGATCAAGGACTTAAGTAGACGATGCATCAATCCAATATTTGGTTTGGTAAATTCATCTTAAAATGTCTGATCATGTCTATTCGCTCCATCCCTGAAGGGCCTTATCAACCCAAGATTTCTATAGATTCTTACTTGGGAAATGTTAATTTTTGTAACTATTCTCCTGCCCTCATTTGTGAGTGAAGGCCACTGAGGGTGGAAGCAGCAGTCAGACAAATTCTAAAATAATGGACAGAGTGCATCCCAAATCAAGCCGTAACGCTACATCGATGACATTCCTTAACATCACTACAGATACAGCACTTGCCGTGCACCAGCGGCCCACGGCAAGTGTCATTTGTGCACCAAATGATTGAGAACAAGATCTTCTGACCATGGAAGTCCTTTTAGAAACCATCTTCAAAAAAAAAAACCCAATCCATCCTAACTGGCTGGCAGTTTCTTTGGTTATATGGTCTTCTCAGGTCTTTGGAAAAATGGACATGTTTGAGGCTTAGGGCGCAGGTAGTATTTCTCCTATGGTGTATTTAAGGTGGAGGGGATACATCCTAATCCCCCTCCATGTTCTGTTAATATGAATGAATTTTGTTACAACAGCGCCATCTGCTGGTCATTTTCCACCAGTCTGACCAGCAAGTAGTCAAGGAAGTTGTCAGGAGAAAGAAAGAGGCTGCTCTGTTGTTTGGAAATTGTTAGGAAAACAATTAGAAACCTTTCTCAAATCTTTCCTAAGCAGAAGAACATCAGCCTCTTTATTTCTCCTGACAATTTCCTTGACTACTTGCTGGTCAGACTGGTGGGAAAATGACCAGCAGGTGGCGCTGTTGTAACAAAATTCATTCATATTAACAGAACATGTATCCCTTAATATCTTGGAATCAAAACAAAATAAATAATGAATGTAACTTACATAAGTGCTTAGAATAGCCCCCTCATCAATTTTACATTCACTTAGGTTTACTTATCCTTTAAATGAACCACAGGAGGCAAGGGGGTGAGATATGCTGACCAGGGATGTTTTGTCTTAAAAGGGAACCATGGGCCCTTGGATGCCTCTATACAAAAAATAAATAAGTGCCTGGCCACACCCAATATCAATCCTTAAAATCACTCAACTTTGATCACTTGACAAGAAAAATTTCAGATTCATCCTCCCCAGGATTTTACTAATTTGTATATACAAATTAGGATTTTGGTTTGGATTGAGATTTGGGTAAATCATATGTGGAAGATTTGGTATTGGGCCAAATCTGAATAAAATGGATTTGGTGTATCCTTATAATTTACAAAAAAAATCCCTTTCTTTCAACTGGTGCAGGTGGGAAAGAGGGAGGGCAGTGGGCGGGTGCTTAGGGCAGCACTGTCTGTTAATACAACAGAGAAAACCTGAACTGCATTATAGTCCTAAGGTGCTATCCCGGGGTCACTTCCATTGTCAGAATTCTCTTGCACCCCAAAAACACAAAACAAAACACAGTAACTCAAAGGAGGTGATTGGTTGCACGATAATTCAAGGAAAAACAGGAATAAAGGAACAATTTATCATGGTGCAATAAAGAAGAAACAATATGAATATACGAGGGTTCCTGTGCGTGGAATGTGGGGTATTTCATTATAAAAAAAACAGAAAAAAACAAAAACAGGAAAAGGCTTCTAACATCATGGAGAAAAACATGATACAATTGTCAAACAGTAAAAGTTATCAAATCCTCTACATAATTTCATTTCCATTTCATATACATCATTGTCACAAAGAGTTAAAGCACCCACTAGTTCAACGCCTAGGCTAAAACACATGAAATCTTTTTGCCTTTTTTTTTCTTTTTTTGTTATTTATTTCAAGTACAAAGTTAAAATGCCTTTTTTTTTTACTCATTTGTTTTCATAATAATAATATAGAACAGTAAAATAAGAGTGCTTTCTCCCTTCAGCACGCCGAGAAATAAAAAATAACCAAGAATCAAATTAAAGAAAAAACAGTCATTGACCAAATAGTTGATTTAATTTAACAATATATATACTTTGTTTTTTTCATAAAACACGTAGCACCTTTATGTTTTAAATCGACTTCCACCTTCTTCTCATTTTAAGGAATTCAGGCATTTTTATTTTTTTTTATATATTTAATGCTTTTCAGTTTCACCCAGGGCTATGCCAAAACAAGAGGAAAATGTTGAAAAAAAAAATTCATTAAAAATATAAAATCTCAGCACCTTTGAAAGGATGAAAATAAATGTTAGAGGTGAAAATAAAATAGAAAAATTGTTTGTTTTTTTTTGTGTCCGGATCTCCTATGTTACACCCAAGGCACGTGTGTGCCTTCATTCACTAAGTTGTATTCTAAGTGCTGGTATCCTGGGGGACACAGGTAGTGGGGCCCCTCAGTTCCAGAGATTTAGGGTAAAGTCTATCTTAAATGTATCCTGCAGCGATGTTCCAGTCTCTAAAACATCACTTGGGTGGCCCCTCAGCAACAGGTGACCCCAACACGCTTTGCCAACCTGCTCTACTGATCCATCTTGATCTTTACTCACATAGTAATTTAGGATGAAAAAAACACATCTATTCTAGACTCCCTACATTAATCTGCTACTTTGTGGGGCCCTAGTAGTCACCCCAAAACATTTTTTTTTAAATTTGGAGGGCTAAAGTTTGTCCATTAATAACTGTCGTTTATAAGCCAAGACAAGCTAACCATGCTACTTACCACTACAATTTCCTGAGCACCAGTGGCATATACTGGACAGTCATTGGGAGAACCCCAATGTCATGATTTGGGTAGTCAATGGGAGAATCCCAGTGGCATGGTCTGGTCAGTCTATGGGAGAGATCCAAAGGCATACTTTGTATAGTCAATGGGAGTGCCCCACTTGCATGATCTGGACAGTCAATATGAGAGCCCCAGTGGCATGGTCTGGACAGTCAATTGGAGAGATCCAAAGGCTTGGTCTGGCCAGTCAATGGGGAGACCCAACGGTATACTTTGGAAGTCAATTGGAGATTGCCACATGGCACGCTCTGAACAGTCAATGGAAAAGCCACAATGTCATGGTTTGGACAGTCAATGGGAGAGCACCAGTGGCATGGTCTGGACATTCAATTGGAGAGACCCAAAGGCATACTTTGGACAGTGAATGGGAGAGCCCCAATGGCATTGTCTGGTCAGTCAATGGGAGAGCCCCAATGGCATGCTCTGGACAGCAAATGGGAGAGCCCCAATGGAATGGTCTGGACAGCAAATGGGAGAGCCCCAGTGGCATGGACAGCAAATGGGAGAGCCCAAATGGCATGGTATGGACAGCAAATGGGAGAGCCCCATTGGCATGGTATGGACAGTCAATGGAAGAGCACCAATGGCATGGTATGGACAGCAAATGGGGGAGCCCCAATGGCATGGTATGGACAGTCAATGGAAGAACACCAATGGCATGGTATGGACAGCAAATGGGGGAGCCCCAATGGCATGGTATGGACAGTCAATGGAAGAACACCAATGGCATGGTATGGACAGCAAATGGGAGAGCCCCAATGGCATGGTATGGACAGCAAATGGGAGAGCCCCAATGGCATGGTATGGACAGCAAATGGGAGAGCCCCAATTGAATGGTCCTGACAGTCAATGGAAGAGCACCAGTGGCATGGTCTGGATAGTCAGTGGGAGAGACCCAAAGGAATACTTTGAACAGTCATTGGGACAGCCCCAAATGGCATGCTCTAAACAGTCAATGGGAGAGCCACAATGGCATGGTCTGGAAGTGAATGGAAGAGTCCCAGTGACATGGTCTGGACAGTCAATGGGAGAGACCTAAAAACATAATTTGGACAGTTAATGGGATAGCTGAAATGGCATTATCTGAACAGTCAATGGGAGAGTCCCAATGGCATTCTCTGGACAGTCAGTGGGAGAGCACAGAGCTCTCTTGACAGTGGGAGAGCACAGAGCTCTCTCCACAGGACAAAGCCACAGCAGCAATATTTTAGGCATAAGATGATCATTTTATTTCATGATTATTTATATTTGTACTCTGTTTACCTCTTTATTTATGTAATTAACCAACCCATAATTTAATACTTGTTTATAGATTCTCCATCCTGCCACTAGGGGGAGCATGCAGTGAAAACTAAACTTTGCTAAACACTTTGGGAAATTGCATTGCTGAAAATGCTCCAGATGACAATATAAACAACCCTCTTAGCATTCCTATATTGTATTCTTGTATTGTAGTGAAGATCATATACTTGCCATGGAGCAGATTATCCCCATAGGCTCCTTAAAGGGCCAGTAAATGTATTTTGCATGCATTTATAATGTACTGTTGCTGTTTTTTATTTCAATACATACATGGAACAGTCTCCAGACTGGAGTTTTTAGCTTGAGGCACCTACAACCAGCTGGGGTTCAAATGGATAGCTATCTCTCTGTAATGTGTCACAAACTGGAGCATGTCTGCAGTACATATATAGGAGTGCGATGGAGCTCTCCCATTATATGATGGGCTCAAACCATAGTGGCTTGTTGCCTTGTCCCTTTGGTGCATTGGCCTACAGACCTTCTGTGAGGCAGTAGATTGGAGATCTTGTATAGACCTCCATGTTTCCCGGACATTCTTTTGAGTTAGAAAGACATTAAGACAGTGGGGAGAATTTTATTAGCCAGCTGTCCCACTGAACAAACATTGAATCATACAGTACATTTAGTTCAAGAGAAATGTAAAACTTAGTGAAATTCTCTGTGTTGAGAAAATATATTGGATTTCTGGACATGCAGACCCGATTCTGGGTTGATAGCACCATCAGAGCGTCCAGAGTTAAGCCAGGTTCCCCTGGTGAAACCTAGTTCCCAAAAGGGACACCGGAGACACCGGGCAATGCCGTGTTTGTTAGAGCCTCAAGGGGGACACCCAGCTAAACTATTTGTGCACAGTTTATATTCTTTGTATAAAAAATATATCTGCAGAATAAAGAGGGTGAAGGCTTTCCCAAGGTAATGAAGCCAAATAACATCCATACATGCACAACAGAGACTGCCCTGTGTGTTCTGCTTGATAAATCTGGTGCTAGTTTTTGCTTCAGACAATAGAAACCATGGTTGTACTTGTCAATGTCTGACCTCCTTAGCTTTACATGTTGGTTGGTTTTCACTGTACACAAACAAAGTAGGTTTGTGGGGTCACTAGGATTAGAGGACCTACTTGGGTGAATGTGTGTATTTTGGTCTTGGAGATCCATCAGTTGAAGATAAAGAGCTTTTGAATTGTCCACTTTGCTAAGAGGGGAGCTTGTAGGCATTTTGCTTTCTCCCACCCCTTCACCTGTTCTTGCCCCTCTTATGCTTCCATCAGGGGGTTGTGATCACTAGTGTAGAGCGTACAATTGCACTCTCCTGCCCAAAAGCAACAGACCCTGTAAATTCTGCTCTTAAAGATACCAAGGTTCTCACCTTTCCCGGTTTGCTGAAAAGTTCCAGTTTGGCAAATGGAAGGGAATTACAGTTTATTTAGAACCTTGAAAATGGGAGAATAGTGTTCTCCTAATGCTCCTGAGCGCAAAGCAATTGTTTAAAAAGAATTTCTTGCAGAACCTCAGAAAGCAGATCTGTTGACCCAAATGAGATCCCTATGAAAGGTTCATATATGAAAATAGGTGGAGGAGAAGACCTACCACAGGGTAGCTCATATCAGGGGTCATACAAATGTAATGAGACAGAATAAGCTGCTGTAAGGTTAGAATTCAGAACAAGTCCATTTAAACAGAGGACCAGCATCTCAATTCTGAATAATTAAATACAAATTTTATAGAACTATCCAGTGGCCAGGCTAGGCTGCCAAAGCCATCTTTTGTTGTGGTTGGGAGCAAGAGCGGTTGTGTGGGGATCTGTCATTAAAAGTGTCCAACCTATTTCCCTGCAGCTATTCTTCAATTACATCTCCTGCCAACAAAATCTAACAAAGTAAAGACTGCACAGGGGGTCCCACTAGTGAGCCTTTCTGTCCGTTGGATTTCCTAGACATAACAAGCTGCCTGTTACCTAGGAATTATCTACTTTTCCATAAGCTTTACAAGATCTTACTGTCCATATGGCTTATTTTGGTCCAGCCTCTCCCTGTTTAGTTGTCCTTCACATGCTCAGTAGCTATGGATCGCTGGATTAAGTTGGATTGATCTGGATTAAGTTAAATCAAACAGATATAATCTTTACCTGCAGCCTATTCATTTCACTAGATTTATAGAAGGTGGTGAAGTTGCCCAGTTGCATTAGTTTTCCAGTCAGTTGGTACTGGGTATGGACATCTTCCTGCATCTTCTAACGTTATTGAAATGCCCTTACTAAATGTTGGATGGGAGTGGTGGCTTTGTGGTTGAAGGAATCAGGACAACTCCTGGGAAATAAGAGTTTCACTTATTGATTTAGATATATCATGAGACACATGCAAATAGAATGATAGGTACATATGTGTGGCCTAAAACAGGTTTGTTGTATGGGATTTTCTTTGCATATATGTTTGTGTGGCTTCACTAACTCAGTTATATTATGTGACAAATAGAAGGACGGGCAAGTGTAATATGTCGTTTATATGAGGTGTATAAGAGGGAGGGGTCTATAGAAATTTAAATGAGAGTGAGTGAGTAGCAGGTGCGACTGTCATGGAATAGTGGGAATTTCAGTCCTACTGCCCAATTCTATGGTCTCACTTCAGAAGAGTGAGCCAGGGGTCACTACCATTCTTTACCAAAATAAGACGGGGAGAAATTAAAAATGTAAAAGTTTTATTCACGTTATAAAAAGATCCCTGAAAACATTGCTCTTTGTTTAAGTCAACAAACACCAACAATTAAAAAAAAAAACTGTAGTTACATCTTCTCTGGAAATGTTTTGGGAATACAGGAGAAACATCTGAGGAAGGTTCTGGAACATAAAAGGGTTTAATTCTGTGCCAGTCCTGGGGGGGGCACCTTCATAGTACGTTAGAGACAATAAAAGCTTCCAAGCATCACCACCTCACCTAGACAGAGGTACAAACTAGATGGAGGAATACTGGGCTGGTGTTGTTTTTCATGGTTTGGGCCAGGGCCCCTAGTTCTTACCTTAATGCTACAGCCTAAAATGATACTTGGACAACAGTTCAGGTAAGGCCCTCTCAGCAGAATAAGTAGGGTACAGCACAAAGTACAGTGCATACAGAATGGGGTTGATGAGATGGTAGTGAAAGGGCCTTGACCTCAATCTAACTGAATCACTGTAGGATGAATTGAATCCCCAACAATGAGCCTGATAATCGACTTCAGTGCCCAACCTCACTAATGCTCTTGTGGCTGAATGGAAGCAACTCCCAGCCACAACATCTAGTGGGACCTTCCCAGAAGAGTAGGGGCAGTAACAGCAGCAAAAAGAGAGGAAACCATCTTAATCCCCATGGATTGGCAATGAGATGTTGGACAGGTAGGAGACCCCATGCTGCTGTCTGTCTGTCTACAGTCTCTTGTCTGCCTTTGGGGATCCACCCGCCAGTCTTTAATTTTAGCACAGCAATGTGCCCCATCCACTGTAAGATCGGAAGTTCGCTACTCCCATCCAATGTGATATTTCCCATGATACCTATGAGCGACATGATTCGGCTATTGCAGTAGCTGGAGTATGTTGCTGTTAAAAATGAAATGTGGGTCAAAGAGTCATTGCTTGTACCGTGCCCCCCAATAGCCATGTGCCCTAGGCTGGAGCCTCGCTGCTCAACCCTAGTCCCTAGTCAGGAAATTGTCTGAGCCTGAAAAAATAGCACCAAATTTATCAAAAGAACAAGCAGAGCAAACATTAAAACAAAATTCTTGGCCAATAATACCAAGGTTTTAAGCAGATACGGATGTTCCAGTGCAGATTTTAGCTTTGAAAAACAAACCAAAAACCCCCCAAATATTAATTTCTGGTTCAAAATGTGGAAACCAAGAGCTGCGTTATGGTGCTCCCCCTTCTTTGCGCCTCTCATACACATCAACTGAGATGAAATGAGCGTCACTGTCTGTACCGCGCCGGCATTTCTAGCGGCTTTGACGTGCGTGTGAGCAGGCGCTACAATGAGGGACCACTGCAAATCCACATTTCAAGCCAGAGAGCTTCGTTGGATGGAAGGATCTGTAGATTTATTTTCTTATTTTTGCTACATCAGCAAGTCGCTGCCATGAGAACGTTACAAAACTACCGGGGGGAAAATAACATACAATATTTTTTTCCCTCTTTTGTCAGAATCACAGTTGTGACTGGAAGGAGAGTGCGATGTTACAAAAGACGTTGGAAGATGTTCAGTCATTGAAACGGGCTGTATTTGTTTGCCATAGACACAGCCAAACCTTAATCAAGTAACTCAGACACACAAAATAAAAATGTTCACATCATATACAAAGGAGGAAACAGAAGGTGGGCGGGGTTTATGTCTTTCCCGCCCCCTTTACAACAAAAAACTGTTTTTCTTTTAAAAAAAAAAGATTCCCAAAAGCAGAACCAACAAGAATAAAAGAGAAAGTTGTGAACATGCGCTGCACACGCACATTATATTGTCCTGTACTTTAAAACAGTACAAGGGGTGAGGGTTCCGGACTATTCGTTCTGAAATGGCCTAGAACAGAATGGAACGGATCCCTGGGCCCCGCTCGCTAAAAGCCCAGTTTTACAGAATTTGAGTATCCAAACCCCTTATGATAAGAGGAATTTGAGAGACTGCATTTGCCAATCCCCAGCACAAGTATAAAAACCGCAGATTATGGATTGGTTTTATGTTAGGGATGACTAAAAACATCGCTGATCCTCCCACTGGAGAAGAGGAGGTGCACTAGGCTGTCCTAGACTTGTAATGGACTATCAGAAGAAGCCTGCTATGTTTAGCACACAATAGAGTCATGGACCCCAGTAATACAGTAAGTGTGAGTGTAGTGGCTGCACAAACCAACACAATAAGCACCAGCATTGGTATCATGAATGGAGCCATCTTGGCAGGTGGTAAAAAAACAATACACAATTCAAATATATAGAGGTCATTGTGGTTATTGTACATTCTCATAACAGGGCAGATACACCAGTGGTGGGGTATTTGCTAAAAAGTAGGGAATGGTCTCTAGTTGGCTAACATTGACTGGCAGGGGTATATGCTGCTCTTTTTTGCATAGGAGAGATACCGGCCAAATCTAGAAGGTGATAAGGTTTATCGACGACATACACATGTCATCGATAAACCCAGGCAAAAGCTCAAAATCCCAGGGAGTCCAGTGGTTGCTCTGTACTCATGGTGACATGATCATATAAGTTGAAGGAATGAATGTACATTGGTGCCAGATCTGAAAATGTTACATGCAGGTTGGCAATAAGGCACCACAAACAGATGGTTTAAGTGGCCTTTGCAAGGTCTAAAAATAAAATACATGAGATGGCCGTGAGACAGCACTCACAACATGTGACGATTATGGACCAAAAACGGGCCCATCTAATAGCACCAGTTTATCGTTATAGACAAATGTGAAGTTGGTAGTGTTCTGCCTTATCATGGATCATCTCTTAACCATCAAAATGTCTGGTATGAAATAGAATAGATATAAAATCCTCTGAAACTGCTCTGTGCCTGGTCCATACAAGTATGAAACAGTGACCCTCTAGCTATTAGTAAAGAAGAACACCTCCCCTAAACCAGATACTGTGACTTATAGTTTAACGGCAGCCAAGGAAGCATATTGTGCAACCCCCCCCAACTCTTGGAACTCCATCCTGTGGCTTTTCTGCACACTAGAAAGCTCTGAATTGAATTTAGTTCTATTAAGGAGCCCTACATCACAAACAATACATCCTCCCATGAATCCTAAGGTTATATTTGGTAGGAATCTGCCGACTGGTTTACTTCAATTCTTCATATTACATAACAGGATCTTATTTCTTGGTCTTGTGATGTTTACCAAGAAGCCTACACTACATCCCCCGAAGCTTAGAACACCCCAACCCTTTGGAAGTAACTGCCTTGGTGTAATAAGGCACTAGAGAGATTAGCTCTCAGTAATCCATGGGGAAGATCTCCTAAAGCCTCCTGGAGACAGAGGTAAAGAATGTTTAGGAAAGGCTCCAACATATTCACCATAAAGTCTAATTTACTGACTGGCAAGGTTAGACTTGAAGTGTTTATAGGCACAGTTCTTATAAAAATAAGCACCTGATTGCAGAGTGGAACAATGTCACCACTTGATATTTAACCACAGGAAGCTCGGAATGTCCCGTGAACACACAGATCTGACCCAGATATGGCCAATGGCCAGCTTTTTTGCACAGCCTGTAAGGCAACATGGCAGCTGATGTTTTTAATCATCCCATTGTTGGTAAGCACCATAAGAAGTTGTTGTACAGCAGTAATCAGTACCAATACACAAATACGTCAGCGCTCTAAAGGTATGCATCACAGTACATAGGTATATCATACTTTAAAACAATACATGGGCACCGTGTTACTATTCCCACAACTGAGGGCCTCCATTGTTGACCAACAGACAGATACTGGTGGCTTCCAAAATTAGCATGGAAGCATTAGAGAGATTTAACAGCACCTGATGTATTGTAAACATCTTACAATATCTCCTAAAAACCACCAATATCTTTAGTTACCACCCATGCGCCATATTCCTCAGTCAGGAGATTAGGAACAAACATGGGAATCCAAATGTGTTTCTTAGGAAATTGGGAAAGAACATGGGAGCCAATTTCTGTTTCTCAGTCAGTAGAATGGGAGCCAATATTTGTTTCTCAGTCAGGAAATTTGGAACAGCTATGGGAGCCAATATTTTTTTCTCAATCAGAAGATTGAGAACAGCCATGGGAACCAATATTTGTTTTTCAATCAGGAGATTCGGAACTCATTTGGGAGCCAATATTTTTTTTTCAAAAAGGAGATTGGAAACAACCATGGGAGCCAATATTTGTTTCTCAGTCAGGAGATTGAGAACACCCATGGGAACCGAGATTGGGAACGGCCATGGAAACCAATATTTGTTCCTAGGTTTGGCGATTGGGAATGGTCATGGAAGCAAATATTTATTTCTTTGGAGATTGGGATGGGTCATTGGAACCAATATATGTTCTTCGGTTAGGAGATTGGGAATGGACACGAGAGCTAATATTTGTTTCTCAGTTAGGATATTGGGAACGTCCATGGGAGCCAATATTTGTTTCTCAGTCAGGAGATTGGGAACAACCATGGGAAACAATATTGGGTCCTCAGGAGATTGGGTACAACCATCTGAACCAATATTTGTTCCTCAGTTTGGAGATTGGGAATGGTCATGGTAGCCAATATTTATTTCTTGGTTAGGAGATTGGGAATGGCCATGGGACAAAAATATTTTTTTCTTAGGAGATTGTGAATGGAGTTGGGAACCAAAATTTGTTTCTCAGAAGACTGGGAATGGCCATGGGAGCCAATATCTGTTTCTCAGAAGACTGGGAATGGCCTTGGGAACCAATATTTGTTTCTCAGAAGAAGCAATATTTGCTTCTCTGTCAGGAGATTGGAAATGGACATGGGAGCCAATTTTAGTGGCATACCTGACGTATCATGCACGCACTTATAAAGCTGCGTATTGGTTATTATCACAAACAGTGTAAACAGTGTTGAGAGGTCTGAGCTGTCTGTGTGAGCTCTTTTTTGCACAAGGTGCCTGAAAAGCTGAAAAGAATATAAAGGTGTATAATTTCACCATCTTATTTTCTTGTCCTGTAACTATTTTTTTATCGGTCTCATAAAATTCTGAAAGCTGGCATCTGGTAAAATCTATATAGAATGTTTCATATCCGATGATCAGTTTAAGGAAGATGAGGGAAAAAAATGTAGAAGACGATGCAGAAGACCATACTATATAAAAGCTGCACCCTGTTTGCTGAGCAGTGAATCTCCAAGACTTCCAGAAGGAGGTGGTCCCAGGAAGGTCGCTTATGGAGAAACACAGCTTAGTAAACGCTAGTCTCACTATGACAATGCCAAAAAGTCACGCTGAAAGGAAAATGTGTAGATATATATGTTATATATCGTATTCCTCCCTTGTGCTACAACCACTGAATATTTACGGTATTTTAGGCAATCTATGGAGGTTCCTGCAAAAAGGAATCACTTCCTCTGGCAGTCATGTGACTAAGGCATAGTACAAGATACTGAACATTAAACGTCAACTTTGAACCTAAGGACACAATGACCTCAACAACGGACAAAAGATCCCCAACAACTCAATGGGCCTTCTCCGTTTGTATGATGTCTTCATGAAGACTAGCGGCACTGCATTAATTTGCTAAAACCTAGGGCCAGAGGGGGTTAAAATTCCCCCCTCTTCCCCCTATAAAATAGCAGATAAAAACTACAAAATAAAATGAGAAATGTGGACAAGTGTAAAATAGAATAAAATGTAACATTGAACAGGAAATTACGTAAAATTGTCTGCCCCCGATCTCCTGGCAGCTGCTGATTCTCTGCCCCCGTGGCTTTACTGAGATTGATTTCCTACGTGACACTTTCTTGTTTCGCTTCTTTCTTCCGTCAGAGGATGGGGCGAAGGATGGAGTGAGGCTCTTGCAGGATCGGGGGGTGGTGGGTTGTTGAGAAGATGGGGATCAGCCTCAGGTCCCTGTGCCTAATGTGTTAAACACAGGCATAAAATTCCTTAAGAGGGGCAAAGAGGTGACGAATGACCGGGACACTCCAGGATCTTCCCAGAAGCCTTTGCCTTGCCAAACGACTCATATTGGAAACGTCAGTGTAGTGGACTGGGAAGCCGAAAACCCTGTAAGAGCACGAGACACTGGTAGAACAAGTGCAAGCATATTTGGAATAAATACTAATACTACTGAGTTAGTAGGACCCTACCCCAAAGCAACCTCAGTTATTAGCCCATTGGTCGCCTAGGTCCCTTTGGGCCTTGCCATCATGTAGGATGGGCCTCCAATAAAACTAAAATGTCCTCCACATACATGGCCACTCCTCTGATCTGCCCCAGTCACTCTGTTATGCCAAAACCCCACCCATGGTTCACCCAAACCCTGCCCACTCCTTGCAAGGCCTTCTTTGATCTTTGATCAGATACTTCTTGGGGCAAGTTTGCCATGGGGCCTGAATACCCACTATGGGGGCTCTGGTGTCTGCTTTTGCCATAGAAACATTCATTTAAATTTGGAATCATTACTCATCCCCTGCCCACCAACACACTATACACCAGTCACAGAACTCACCACTCTATCCACAGACCCCCCAAGCCCAGATCAATGGAAACCTCAGAATGACTAACAATGATTACCAAGAAGATAAATATTGTGAAATGCCAAGATAAGAGGATAGTGAAGGACCATAGTCCTGGGCTTGGATGGTCTCCTATTACTGCCAAAGGCAACACTGTTGTTCCTCAGTGGAGAAAGGGAAATCAGATTGTGCCATATAAAGCTAACCTGTTGGAAACTGTTGGAAACCATTAGCTGAAGTCAGTACTGAAAGCACTTTGGTGGAGCATGGGTCCCACCGACTGGTCAACACAAGCCATTACACAGTTTAAAACAAGATTCATTATGGCAACTTCCATGAGCAGTACAACCTACTGGTATAGCACACATGTCTATTATAGTCACTATTATAGAACTAACCTGACTTCACTCCAGGTCAAACTCACCTTTCCATCTCAGTGCACCAGAGAATGTCCTCCTTCTCATTCATGTGCACGGGGAAATGCTGGTCCTTGCCCTGCTTGATGGAGTTCGACCTAGTGGTGATGGTGCGGACCTTGCCAAACTGAGGAGACAAGTAAATATTACACTTGGCTGCCCAAGACTTTTCATATCGGCAGAGGACTCAGGCTCTGAGATTTTAGCATAGCACCTTGTCCCAGAGGTCAAACAAAATGCAGTTCAGTTGTAAACTATATAATTTCATAAAAATGACATTGTGGAACTAAATAAAATGGTATATACTAAGTCAACAGGTGTATTGCCCATAGCAGGGAACTTACCTTTGCTAACCTGCCATGTTCCAAACAGTCTTGTAATTCCAGCTTATCATTTACTGTAGAAACCAGAGGCCTGCAGGACAGAAATAAAGGGCAAGTTAAGAGAGAGGATTGGATGCTCACAATGCAACTTATCATTTATACCTGCACCAACAACAAACAAAGTCAGCTCTGGATCCCCATCTCTAAAAGCCATTATCTCTTATTCATCCAATCCATAAATATCAAGAAACTGTCATTTTTGATAACACAATTTGGCCACAAATATACTGTATAGTACAGTTATGGGACCTGTTATCCAGAATGCTTGGGACCTGGAGCTTTCCAGATAATGGATATTTCCATAACTTGGACCCCCTTACCTTAAGTCTACTAGAAAATCATGTAAATATTAAATAAACCCAAAAGGCTGGTTCTGCCTCCAATAAGGATTAATTGTATCTTAGTTTAAATCAAGTACAAGCGACTGTTTTATTATTAAAGAGAAAAAGGAAATTTTTTAAAAAAATATGGATTATTTGTATATAATGGAGTCTATGGGAGACGACCTTTCTGTAATTTGGAGCTTTCTAGGTACTTGTATTTTACTTGACAAAGTACACAGACATGCATTTACAGTAATAAAGGGAATAAAATCTCAAAGCTTTTAGGCTGAAAGCACTGGGTTGGTTGTTACCTAGTATGTATGGAAATAGGATTTTTCTTCAACTGGCTGAAACTGATTGGCAATATAAATGGTAAACTCAGTAAAGCCTTGGTTATTGACCCCAGCACAAGCTCACAAACACAGTTACACCAGACTCTTGTCCCCCTCATCAAGCTCTCACCAACCTGTTCATACCGGGAAGGTTACCCCAGAAGTAACGAGCTCTGTGGGCTGCCGTCACCTCCCTTGCATCGATCATCACTGGGTTTGACTGGAAAAGTAAGACACTCCATTATACATAGACATAGGGGAATTAAGAGTTGTATTACCCAAATGTCCCTGAGCCTTGGCTTGCCTGGTAAGAGTATTAGCTCTATTACTCTGAGCAATGGCTTCCTGGTACCAACCCTTTCCCTCTTTGCATTGAAAGGTGAGCTGAGTCTTTGCATTAGCCAATGTTCCCTTAATTACTCTGAACTTACTCTAAGTCTACGTTGCTAAACATGATTATTTTGTGCACAGTACTGACTAGAGGGGCTGAGGAGAATTTAACATAAATTTGAAAGTATAAAGGAACTGGTTGAACCCTCTAGTCTTTCCAGGCCCTCACCTCTAGGAAACGTGAGATGTCCCTTTTGTCACTAACGCCCATGGCCACCACATTCTCAAAGAGCCAGAAGAACGGCCGTTTGTCTCCTTCCTTAGGCCTGGCCTCGTGAAGTAAACGATAGAACTCAAAAAAGAGTCTCCCGGTGCCTTCTGTCAGGGGGAAAGAATAGTCTGAAGTTAGTTGGGATGCTGGCCTAACATACACCCATCGTATGACAACACACACGCCCTCACACCAACTACTGAAGCAATTCTTGATGGCACAGCAGAAACTTCTCTAAAGTTGATGACATACAGGGTGATTTGTTACACAAAGGCAATCTGCACTTACACTGGGTGACAAATCACCTGAAGGTCCTGGAACAATAAACATCACCACCGATAAAAAATATCAATTAGGAAACTTTGTGCAATTATTGATGTGTTTCACCTGTGGTGGTCTTTATTGATCTCTCATATGGGCCATTAACCTAAGGCTCAGGTCTTTCATGCTTCTTGTGATACATAAAACATCTACACTACCAACAAAGTCATTCCCACAAACTAGCACACACACACACATACACTCTACTGTTGGTGGAAGAAGAACAGAGGTCCTTAAAACGGAGCCATCAATTTCCACGTGCCACAAACAGTAGTATCTAAATCCACATACCAAACAGACCTTTCCGTGCTGGGTTCACGATGGAAAGATCGTTACAAGGACTTCCCCCAATAACAAGGTCAAAAGGGCCCCATTCCTGAATCTGTGGGAAAAGAAATCAGAGATATAAAAATAAGAGACTGTGTAAGTCAGGTACTATTCCCAAAACTGTACAATGGGTTTTTCCCTAACTCAACCATGTAAATTTATGGGCAAGTGTCATCATTGATTTAGAATAGCCATTTGCTGTAGAATTTGGGATAACTCTTGGCTCTGTACATAGAAGAAAAAAAGTGATGGTTGAAACATTTGCAGGGTTGATAGTTCAATGAATTCAAAGTTCAACTGGAGATGAGAAGGTCTTCATCAAAATGAAGGTTCTGCATGATAAACCTTTGGCTGTGTGAGGTGAAGTGAACCCAAGTACTACTGAGAGTTGCTGAGAGTAATATCATTCTAGAAGTGGTGGAAGGAGTAAGAGAATCATTTGTCTAAAATCCAAAAAATTATTGGTCTTTGGCTTCCTGAGGATTATGATGATAAGTGGACAACTCGTAGGTCCAAGGGCAGCAAAAAGTAGCAAGGCATTGTGGAAGGCCTAATGAGGAGAGTACTGGGCTTTTGGTAAGATGATGAGGCAGAAGATCTATCACGTGGATTATTGGGGGAATTAAAAAGATTACGTTGAGACTATGCTGTGCCTTTTGAGTTACTCAAAGCAATGTACGTTCAAGATTGTTCCTCAGGGCGGTGGAATACCAGAAAGAATGCTGTATTTGATGGTTAGTTAGGTTTTTCAGTAGATGAGAATTTGAGTTGAATGAAAATCCACACAACTGAAAGGATGATGATTGGATGGCTGTTGGTGGGGCCATGGGAAATCTTTGAGCATGGTGGACCTTTGGATGGTTATGACTAAAAGATATTGAAGCTATGATAGGTTGTGTGCAGAAAATATGAAAAGAGTGATTTTGAGAGTTTAATAATGACTGAATGTCTGAGGGCAATAAATAATTGGAAGAAAATGGATATAAGTTGAACTGGTGAGAGTTTCTTGGTTATGGAGGTTCATGAGACAGTGGGTTGAGGTCTATGTTGTGTAGGTGTTCAGCTACTCAATGGCTCTTTCTTATACATGATTCTCTAATAATTCTTAAAGCATCACCCTTTTAGCACTGGTGTTAAGTTCCTCCTTACTCACATGCTTACGGGTGATATTGCGCACATCTCCCACGTACATGATCTTTCCCTGATGTCGCACCATACCGACAGTGATGGAGTCTTCACACACCTCTGAGGCAATGTAACGTTCTATGTGGATCCCAAGATCCTTTAGCACCAATAGACCTGTCCACACAAAAGCACAGTCATTTAGAATCTGAGGATAAAGCACCTCAAAACATGGAGCTCCTTGGTTGTTTAAAATACTGTAGTTTATTCTGAGGCACTGATCTAGAGTTCAACCTTTAGAGCCTACATTGCACAAACACAAATGGACAGGGTTCTGATTTAATATTGGATAGAACACTGAGCCACGAGGAGTGAGTTTGGGTGGTTGGAGCCCCTCTCCCAATTGCCCACCTCTTGAGACTCCAGCAAGGCATGTGACCAATGAATGGAGCCCTAAACGGTGATGTCCATGGATCACTGTTGACGGGGCACCATTTTTCTTTCCTGTTTCTATTGTGAGACAAGGTGACACTAGGGGCAAGATAATTTGGATAAAGATTATGGAGCTGAATGTGCGCATGTTCCTGCTTGGTATGAGACTTTATTGCGCATGGGGGTGGAGAGCTGTTCTACATTAATGTTGCAGATCATTCAGGGGCTGAACTACAGGCAATGGCAGAGGTATTTTAAGGTCGGGAAGGGTCCAATAGAATTGTGTGTCAAATAGTACACATATAGAGGGGTTTAGTTCTCCTTTAAACTGTGTTATTTTATGCATTTAAACATTTGGAAAAGCACATACACATTGTTACTCCCAACAAATATAACACACCCCCAACAAATATAACACACTTCCTGCATTTTGTGTCATTAAAGCACCTAACAGTAAGGGTAAGGGCACACCTGGCAATTTGGGGAGATTTAGAAGCCTGGCTACTAATCGCCTCGTCTTTACGGCGATTAATCTCCCTAAATGCCTTCCCTCTGTCTTGCGCGGCTATAATGAAAAGTCGCCTGCGGCATGGCACACACGGCGCTTCGTATTCCGAAGTCGCCCGAAGTTTCCTCGTGAGGCAAATTAGGGCGACTTCGGATTACGAAGCACAATGTGTGCCATTTTTGATTTAGTAAGCATGCTTATGTAATCAAAGCTAATTTTTACGTAATGTTTTATGTAATGTTTTTCCCAAACTAGCTCTTGGGTACAAAGACAAAATATTCTACACACAAATCAGAATCACATATCTCCAGAGCAAATATATACCCCACATAAAAAATCCGAATTATGTAACTTCACGAGACCCCACTAAACTCACATTTTGTTTTTGGTTAAAACTTGTCGGGAAATCATAAGTGGCAATAATGTGATTTGTAATTGTTCATGTCAGAAAATAAGTTGGCTACCATTTTCTTCTTATCTTATATAAACTAGATCCTTTTAAACATTTTTTGCCCCTACAAACATATCTACCAACAATACCTTAAGCACTAATGCAACCCCACAATCAAAACCCCACTAACAAAAACTGAGCAAAACAACTGAAAATTGTCAATTTACAAGATCTTATCTCTCATGTGCTCAATAATTAAAATCCCAAACACCATAAATGCAAATGCCATTGGTCTTCTGAATTGTTTGATACCCCACATGCATATGATCAGCTGAGTTATGTGGTATGTAGGAACCACAATAAATGAACAGTGCATTCGTGTTTTCATTGATAACCAAGATGTAAGGTAAGTTAACCCATGGATTTGGTGTTTATTTAGTAAATCAATATATTACAGGATTAAAAATATTTTAATGTCATTCCAGGCAAAATTAGCAAATGTCAATTTTTCTAATAAACATTGTGGATTTAACAAACAGGACATTTTAAAGTCACAGTCACCCCATAAATGCCACTACTAACAACATTTATGTACGGAGAAGACAGGAATGTGTGTATCCTACAGGGAATTGAATATGCACCTATGGAGCTTATGGATCCCAAGAAATCTTGAGATTTTGTTATTGGTTTCTTATAATGCCAAAAAGTGATCCCCAATTCCTCTAGGAAGTGCCATCGGCTCTTAAAGGGCCAGACAATACTGTGTGGGCAGATTTTCTAAATGTAAATTTTGACTACATGTCTGGGAATATTGGATTTAACTGGTTAATATTGGTCAGTGGCTCACCTGTTGCAATGCCATCAAACAGAGACAGTACTCGGATAGGCTTCCGCTTTTCAGCTGGTATAGGCGGATAAAGCTTTGGTGGTTCCTGAGGAAGAACAAGAGACGCTGTCAGGGGAAATCTACATCTCTTACAACAGGCAAACAGCACCATCTGCTGGTCAATTCTGCTGATTGGCCTGGTTGGCAGAACTTACCAGTAGATGGCACTGTTGTTTCAATTTCACTATATATTAGCAGTGTAAAACTGCTAATATCTTAAAAACTAAAAATGAATTTAAATTTCACAAGAGTAGACAATTTTACATGCATTTGATTGAAACCCTCAGTTTAAACAAAATCCAGCCACATATTACAGGGGCTACTTACAAATTCTTGGTCGTGGTTGTTGGCAAAGAAAATCTGCAGCCGGGAGGGCCAGTCATCGCGCCTCTTCAGTAGCCCGCAGATGTCCTTGTGTCCGCACATGTAGCAGTTCCAAGGATCTTCTTTAATAGCTGCCTGGGCTGCACCTGGTCCCACAAGCAAGTCCACACACTCGACACAAAAGCACCTAAGGGGTTAACCGGAAGATTTATCAATTGGAGTCTCGCCTCCATCATATAAATGGTGTCAGGGAGAGGTTTCCCCTGTTGCATGTGACAGATAGAGGAAGCAACAGGCAGTCACGGCTGAGTACAGGAAGTTTCCCGTGTAATACAGGAAGTAGCAGGCCCCGATGCATATTATTATTATATATAATAATATTTATTTAATTCATATCATATATATAATGGCAGTGTAACAATTTATGGGATAATAAAGAGTAGTCGTTACCTGCAGCAGTTATTATTGCCGCACATTAGCACCTCCCTCCCTCCGCAGCATATGGTGCAGTAGGATTGATAGCCGTCGTCATCGTATTGGTAAGCGCACTCCAGGAAGCAGTTCTGCACACACAACAAATGACAATACAGATGGCAGCCCCGACCAACAGTCGTAATCCTATATATATATATATCCCTCTGTTATTTGCCTACAGTCGGGGGTCCTCCTTACCTTGCAGTTTTGGCACATGCCACCCGTAAACAGGGGGTGTTCCAGGTTAACATTCAAACTGCCGCAAGAAATACAGATATCTGCAGGACAGAGAGAGGGATAAGATTTCCTTCTGGGACAAGTCATAACCCAAATAACCTGCTGGGGAATTTAGAGTGTCCTCTCCTCACCTGTGTGATACCTCTCCTGTGTACTGGCTACGATCAATGGATAATACTCAGAGTACTCCTTTACTATATTCTGACTAGGGTCTATGGGTAATACTCAGAGTACTCCTTTACTATATTCTGACTAGGGTCTATGGGTAATACTCAGAGTACTCCTTTACTATATTCTGACTAGGGTCTATGGGTAATACTCAGAGTACTCCTTTACTATATTCTGACTAGGGTCTATGGGTAATACTCAGAGTACTCCTTTACTTTATACTGACTAGGGTCTATGGGTAATACTCAGAGTACTCCTTTACTATATTCTGACTAGGGACTATGGGTAATACTCAGAGTACTCCTTTACTATGTACTGGCTATGGACTATGGGTGATACTCAAAGTACTCATTTAATATATACTGACTAGGGTCTATGGGTAATACTCAAAGTACTCATTTACTATATTCTGACTGGGGACTATGGGTAATACTAAGAGTACTCCTTTACTATATACTGGCTATGGACTATGGGTAATAATCAAAGTACTCATTTACTATATTCTGACTAGGGACTATGGGTAATACTCAGAGTACTCCTTTACTATGTACTGGTTAGGGGCTGTAGGTAATACTTAATGTACTCCTTCTACTATATTCTAACTAGGGTCTATGGATAATACTCAGAGTACTCCTTTACTATATACTGGCTAGGGACTATGGGTAATACTCAGAGTATTCCTTTACTGTATACTGATTAGAGACTATGGGGTTATTTACTAAGCTCCGAATACCCAAAATTCCACGAAATCCGAAAAATTCTTGATTTTTTGTGTTATAATAGGCTTAAAAAAAAATCATGAATTTTTCGGAATTTATTAAACCCCGAGGGCTAAAAAGCCCGAATATAAAAACACAGCATCTCAAACCGGTTGCATAAAAGTCGATGGGAACAGTCTCATTGATTTTTGGTTGTGTATGGGCTTTCGGGCCATTTCACAATGTTTTCTGAGCTTTTGGGTAAAAAGTTTTCGGTGGAAAATTCATAAAAAATCTTGAAAATCAGAGCTTTTCTCGCAAAGGTAATTTTCGGGAAAATGTAATAACAAATAAGCGTTTTAAAAACCCGAGCGGCTTAGATCAGAGTTTGTAGCAGCCGATATTGAGATAAATTCGGACCTTGTTAATAACTCCCTATGAGAAATACTCAGAGTACTCCTTTACTATATACTGACTAGGATATTCTAATATTCAGAGTATTCCTTTACTATAAACTGGCTATGAACTATGGGCAATATTCAGAGCCTCAAGTAGGGGTGCAGCGGATGCCTCTGTATCTAGAGCATTTGTATATACATAACATACAGGCCCCTGATTCCCAGGACATACTCACCTTCAATGTTCCTGCACTTCTGCCTCACTTCATAGACCAGTCTCTCTGCCAGGGAGGAGGAAGAGATAATTAGCCACAGAGACGCCTGAGTATTATTATTATATGGGAGAAAACTGAAAATATTCTCTAACATTCACTAGCCCAGACCCTGTTACATAGGGAATGACTATAGAATCAGAAGTGTAAGGAATCAATGCCCTCCTTATCCATGGGCAGTGGAATGTGGGTTCCATCCAATACTCACAATACCCAAGGCCATTACTTGTCTCCTCTCATTAAGGGTGCTGCCATTGCTTCTGCCAGGGTAATCAATGTAATACACCCTCTAGTGGCCACAGCAGCAATGACAGCCTAGAGAAGTCAAGCAGTATGGCAACACACGGGAGCTTATGGTGGTGACATGCAGTTGTACCTCGTGTGCCCTCATCAATGATTTCCTTGACCTTGGGTTTTTCTGTGCTTTTTCGAGGTTTTTTTGTTGGAGGGGGAGGAGTGTAGGCAGCTGCTTCAGGTTCCACCCACATTTCTGTGTAAACTTCTTTGTATGGGTTGCGCTCCTCTGGAAAAACAAAAAGGGTATAAGATAACAAGCAGTATGGCAGCACCTCAGAAAACAAACAATCAGGGTCCCATATCCTTATGTCTGTTACAGAAATAAAACCTAGGGGCCACGGTTTGAGTCTCACCTTCTGGAGGATCCAGGCCTTTGGGGCCAGAGGGTTGGAAGCCACCCAGCGCCCACTCGATCATCTGCTTGTTCTGGATTTCTACTGCTTTGGAATTGTCCGACTCGTCGTTCTCTGGGCATGATGGGAAAACCTTTCTGGCTCGGGTGCTGGCCACCTGAAATATATGTCACCCCATTACCTGAAGCAGCAGGGTCTCATTCTATTCATCTTGCTAAATCATGAGGTGCAACCAAAGCCAGAAATGAGTCTTGGATCCCATAACATCAACATTTCAGGCTCTGTTTTTGGTCACATTCAAGAATCTCAAGGGGATGGGGGAGGGCAAACTATTGGTGGAAGGGCTCATCTAAACCATGTCTCTGCAAGAGAAGAGAATTTTCCTGCCCAACCTTAGTCAAGTCCAAAAATGGAGCTTCATCAACTTCTTGATAGACTTTACCAATAGAATTGTCCAGCAGAGCTTTCCTACCTGGAGAACCTCATAGATGGCTTTGCGGTACATGGGCTGCTTGCTGTAGGTGGGCTGGTGGTAGGTACCGGCGAATGAACTGAGAGGCAACAGTTTCTCCACACAAACCTGGTGGAAGGGCAACAAGAAGGTCTAAGGAGCAGAAGACGTTTTGGGAAACAGGCCATGGGGCCTCTTCTCATTTAGGTTTATCAAGAAAAAATGCAGCAATCACTTACCACAGAGAACTTGCTGTCCCCAAACCACATGACCCAACGTGTCCCCTCTGCTGCGCGGCTCCTTCCCGTCATCCACCAAGATACAATGCGACCGGGCCACCAGGAGAAGCCACGGAGCTTGCCCCACACCAGATCTCCAATGCCAAAGCCCCGACCATCCTACAAGAGAAGAGGAAGGTGAACTGGACACATTCCGACTTCCGAACATAATTGAAAAGTGTCCTTGAAGCAGCTGCACTGGCAGATACATAAGATGGCTTTAAAGGATAAGTAAACCTTTAAATTGAATGTAAAATAGATTGGGGACTATTCTAAGCAGTTTTGTAATTTACATTCATTATTTATTTTGTTTTGATTCCAAGATATTGAGGGATACATGTACTGTTAATATGAATGAATTTTGTTACAACAGCGCCACCTGCTGGTCAGTTTCCCACCAGTCTGACCAGCAAGTAGTCAAGGAAGTTGTCAGGAGAAAGAAAGAGGCTGATGTTCTTCTGCTTAGGAAAGATGTGAGAAAAGTTATCTGAGGTTTCTACATTTTTTCCTAAGCAGAGGAACATCAGAGCAGCCTCTTTCTTTCTACTGAAATCTTCCTTGACTACTTGCTGGTCAGACTGGTCAGGAACTGACCAGCAGGTGGTGCTGTTACAAAATGCATTCAAATTAACAGTACATGTATCCCTTAATATCTTAGAATCAAAACATAATAAATAATAAAAGTAAATTACAAAAGTGCTCACAATAGCACCCTTGTCAATTTTATATTCACTTGTTTTAAAGGTTTACTTATCCTTTAAGGAAGGGCTGGATGCCTTTTTTTAGTAAAGGGATAAAATACAAGGCTACGCATATTGACTTGCTGGGAATAGGTGTGCCTAGTGTCAACCATGCACCAGATGGGATATGTAGCAGCTCTACAGCATAATGCGGCTGCACTGGAGCCATGTTGTTCTTGTGGCGGCTCAAACCAGATTTACTAAGCTGGCCAGGGAAGAGGAAACGTTTCTTTGACGCTCTCTATCTGCTGCGGCCCGCTCACCTCATATTCTGCCTCGTTGTCTGCAGACTTGGACGTATTTTTGTCGACAGCATCAGGTGCAACTGGTTCGGGGGTGGTGGCCACAGTGGGGGAGGCGGGGTCTGTGGGTTGCTGGGAGGCCGGCAGACTGGGTTCCTCTTCCTTCTGAGGTTCCAGTGACACCGTTTCTTCCATGGCGTTGATCACGGCTACCAACTGCTGCTTCTTCTCAGCCTGCGGGAGACAAAAGGAATAAATATTTGTTACTGAGCAACAACATCAGGGATTGAGCCTTTCCCCAGACACTCCCTGGGATCTTCAACTGACCAACAGCAGGACTGAGGGATTCGCAGCAGGACGGGAGCGTGCGTCAGCTTCAGGGATTGATTTCAGCTTAATCCAGCGATCTGGGAAGTTTAAGGGGGTCTATAGTCGGGCAATAAACCCTGTCCCAGTGACACTCTGCCTTGGTTTATATATGGGGCCCAGGGTTGCAGTTGGTCATTTTCTGTCCAATTCATTTCTATCAGCTGGTTTACACTGACCACAGCAGAAATAGAAAATAATAAAGTGGTGGAGCTCATCCGACTAAATCAGATTTGCTGTCTGTGGTGACAGATGCCATTGGCTAGGTCTTCATTTTAACTGGCAACAAGAAAACACATGGCTTCAAACAAATGAAGTGCCTCCCCAAAAATTCCCAACATTAACATCTTAAGGGGAAGTTGTATGTGTACAGAGTTGCCTCTGAGGGGCATAATACGATTAACTGCCCTAGGCTGGGCCTCCAAATATTGTAGGGCACTAAAGAGTAGAAGCTTTAGAGTAGTAGTCCAAGACACAACTGTAGCCAATCAGAATATTAGAATATTCACAGGCTTAGACCAACTTGTAGCCAATTAGAATATTCATAGTGCTAAAGCAATCTGTAGCCAATCAGAAAACTGGAATATTTATAGTCCATTCACAAGACAAGACACAACTGTAACCAATCAGAAAACTTGAATATTTATAGTCCATTCACAAGACAAGACGCAACTGTAGCCAATCAGAAAACTGGAATATTTATAGTCCATTTACAAGACAAGACGCAACTGTAGCCAATCAGAATATTAGAATATTCAGAGGCCTGGATCAACCTGTAGCCAATCAGAAAACTGGAATATATATAGTCCATTCACAAGACAAGACACAACTGTAGCCAATCAGAATATTAGAATATTTACATGCTTAGACCAACTTGTAGCCAATTAGAATATTCATAGTGCCAAAGCAATCTGTAGCCAATCAGAAAACTGGAATATTTATAGTCCATTCACAAGACAAGACACAACTGTAGCCAATCAGAAAACTGGAATATTTATAGTCCATTCACAAGACAAGACGCAACTGTAGCCAATCAGAATATTAGAATATTCAAAGGCCTGGATCAACCTGTAGCCAATCAGAAAACTGGAATATTTATAGTCCATTCACAAGACAAGACACAAATGTAGCCAATCAGAATATTTGAATATTCACAGGCTTAGACCAACTTGTAGCCAATTAGAATATTCATAGTGCCAAAGCAATCTGTAGCCAATCAGAAAACTGGAATATTCATAGTCCATTTATAAGACAGGACACATCTGTAGCCAATCACAGGCTTAGACCAACCTGTAGCCAATTAGAATATTCATAGTGCCAAAGAAACCTGTAGCCAATCAGAGCATTAGAACATTTACAGGACTAGACCCAGCATTTCAGAGGTATAAATATGGTATAAAAATGTTTCCACAGTTATTAAAGGGTTAGGTCACCTTAAATAAACTTTTATTGTACAATAATGGCACTGACAGTTCTAATTGGTCTTCATTTTTTTATTATTTGAGTTTTTTCAGTTTCAGTTTGGCATTTCAGCAGCAACCTGGTTTCTAGGGTCATATTTGCCCTAGCAACCAGGCATGAATAAGAGACTGGAATATGAATAGGTATATGGTAATGAACAGGTAAAAAAGTATTAAAAACGAATAATAACAATTAAAGTTAATTTAAAGGTGAAGCGCCCCTTTTAGACTTCCCTGACAGTGGGATAAGGGATTGAAGCTCCTGGTTACTAGGGAAAGGGAACATAACAACCAGACAGTGCTTTATATTTTACATGAGAAGCAGAAAGAGAAAACCTGAAGAAAATGAAGCAGAAAAGAAACAGGATTTGCAAATGATCTGAGAATGTGCCCCACTTGCCCCCCCTGCCCACTGGCAATAGAATTGTGCCCCCAGGAGTTTAGGAACAAAACCAGAAAAGAAGGATTTGCCATTGGGAGGGGCACTAAGCCCCCAGCCTTGTTCCTTTGATCCCCTCGGCCCCCAGGAGATTTGCACAGTCACATGGGAGTGGCCCTAGGGGATCCCTGCACAGGGGCCACATCTGGACAAGTAGAAAGTAAGAGATTAGGGTGAGACCAAGGGCCCCTCAGTGATTCCATGGCTGAATGTTGCAGAACTACAGGTCTCATGAGCTTCCAGTTCAGAAATCAATATAAAACTACAATATTCAGTGCAGCCCTCCAGCTGTTGTTCAACAGTAACTCCCAGCAAAGCAATAGCTGGAGGGCAGCACATTAATAGCCACTGCATGTGAGGCCCCCATGCTGATGAGTGCAGGTACATGTTGCACAGCAGGAGGGAAAGCAGTGCAGGCTGCAGCAAGCATTCTTTTACCATGTGGCTCCCATGTGCAGCCAGGAATTATAGGGGAGGAGGTAACCCAAATCCCTGCTCCATGTTATCCCTCAGCTGCCCCCTACATGTATAGTGGTGCCCCCTTACTGCACCTTTGGGGCCCTCCTGGCCCTGCTGCACGTGGCCCTTGTACAAGGAACATTCCTTCTCCTCCTCAGTCTCTTCATTTGGGAGCAGGTCAGGCTGCAAAGTACCAGGCGCTTGTGCTACAATAATGGGGCCCCTCTGTGCCTCCCACAGAATCTTAACTTGTGACCTGTCTCCTCCCACTTAGCCCCTCCCACTGGCCCCTCTCACCAGCCAGTGCAGGGCACAGCTCAGCCAATCAGCACAGGAGGGGGGTCCCCAGCTTTCTCAGACACCCTTTCATTGCCTATTTCTTCTCCCCAGTTGCCTCTTCCCACTCTCTTTCATGATAAAGGAAGGGAACGGGTTAATGGAATAAAGCTGAGGGACAGACCTCATGTTTATCCCCCTGAACTACAAATCCCACAATCCCCTGTACTGCCCCCTACTCATCCCTGTACTGTCCCTACTCATCCCTGTACTGTCCCCTACTCATCCCTGTACTGTCCACTACTCATCCCTGTACTGCCCCCATCTCATCCCTGTACTGTCCCTACTCATCCCTGTAGTGTCCCCTACTCATCCCTGAACTGTCCCCTACTCATCCCTGTACTGTCCACTAATCATCCCTGAACTGTCCCCTACTCATCCCTGTACTGTCCCTACTCATCCCTGTACTGTCTGCCCCCATCTCATCCCTGTACTGTCCCTACTCATCCCTGTAGTGTCCCCTACTCATCCCTGAACTGTCCCCTACTCATCCCTGTACTGTCCACTAATCATCCCTGAACTGTCCCCTACTCATCCCTGTACTGTCCCTACTCATCCCTGTACTGTCTGCCCCTACTCATCCCTGTACTGCCCCCTACTCATCCCTGTACTGTCCCTACTCATCCCTGTACTGCCCCAACTCATCCCTGTACTGTCCGTACTCATCCCTGTACTGCCCCTACTCATCCCTGTACTGCCCCTACTCATCCCTGTACTGTCCCTACTCATCCCATGTACTGTCCCTACTCATCCCTGTACTGTCCCCTACTCATCCCATGTACTGTCCCTACTCATCCCTGTACTGTCCCTACTCATCCCTGTACTGTCCCTACTCATCCCTGTACTGTCCCTACTCATCCCTGTACTGTCCCCTACTCATACCTGTACTACCCCTACTCATCCCATGTACTGTCCCTACTCATCCCTGTACTGCCCCTACTCATCCCTGTACTGTCCCCTACTCATCCCTGTACTGTCACTACTCATCCCATGTACTGTCCCTACTCATCCCAGTACTGTCCCCTACTCATCCCTGTACTGTCCCTACTCATCCCATGTACTGTCCCTACTCATCCCATGTACTGTCCCTACTCATCCCTGTACTGTCCCTACTCATCCCTGTACTGTCCCTACTCATCCCTGTACTGTTCCCTACTCATCCCTGTACTGTCCACTACTCACCCCTGTACTGTCCCCTACTCATCCCTGTACTGTCCCTACTCATCCCTGTACTGTTCCCTACTCATCCCTGTACTGTCCCTTCTCATCCCTGTACTGTCCCTACTCATCCCTGTACTGTCCCCTACTCATCCCTGTACTGTCACTACTCATCCCATGTACTGTCCCTACTCATCCCAGTACTGTCCCCTACTCATCCCTGTACTGTCCCTACTCATCCCATGTACTGTCCCTACTCATCCCATGTACTGTCCCTACTCATCCCTGTACTGTCCCTACTCATCCCTGTACTGTCCCTACTCATCCCTGTACTGTTCCCTACTCATCCCTGTACTGTCCACTACTCACCCCTGTACTGTCCCCTACTCATCCCTGTACTGTCCCTACTCATCCCTGTACTGTTCCCTACTCATCCCTGTACTGTCCCTACTCATCCCTGTACTGTTCCCTACTCATCCCTGTACTGTCCCTACTCATCCCTGTACTGTCCCCTACTCATCCCTGTACTTTCCCTACTCATCCCTGTACTGTCCCCTACTCATCCCTGTACTGTCCCTACTCATCCCTGTACTGTCCCCTACTCATCCCTGTACTGTCCCTACTCATCCCTGTACTGTCCCTACTCATCCCTGTACTGTCCCTACTCATCCCTGTACTGTCCCCTACTCATCCCTGTACTGTTCCCTACTCATCCCTGTACTGTCCCTACTCATCCCTGTACTGTCCCTACTCATCCCTGTACTGTTCCCTACTCATCCCTGTACTGTCCCTACTCATCCCTGTACTGTCCCTACATAGTTATGTGTTACCCCTAAATCAAATAGTAACAATTACTGCTCTTCTGCAATTAGAATATTCACATCAAACATCTGATTGTGTGTCTGTAATTACCATGGCAACAGGGTCAGTTTTTTATTGTTTTGTTTTATTTGTTAATAATGTGTAATTAGCTGTGAGTGTTACTCAGTGCTGCCCCCTAGTCTGTGCCCCCTGTACATTCTGGTGTAGGAGGTCAGTATTGGGGTGCAGGTCACTGCGGGGGAGGGGCTCTCCCTAATCTCTGGGCTGTGCCTGAATATGAATTGTGAGACATTTGGAGATTCCATTTGCCCCTCCCTCTGTACATAATGTCACAGCCTGGCTATTGTCTGATGTCCCCATTGTGTTACTTTTACATCTCTTCCTTTATTTATACTTATTATACTTCTATACTAGTCATAAATAACGCTGGGTTCCCTTTATAGACCCACCCCGCCGATGACATCACAAAAGGGACGGGGTGATCAGGCCGCGGCTATAAAAGTTGCACCGGAATTCAGAAGCCGCCATTGTAAGGTCACGGGGGGAGAGCAGGAAGGAGAGCTGAACCCAGACCAGCCCACGACCACGAAATGGGGGTGCGAGATCGGCCCGAACCCGAGGGTATCAGCCCGGCCCACACATCACTATTATATACTGCTGACATGTTACACACACCATTCCCGTCAGCCCCTGTCCCAGTGAGCTTACAATCTAAGGTCCCTATCCCATTCCCTTCAGCCCCTGCCCCAGTGAGATTCCAATCTAAGGTCCCTATCTCATTCCCATCAGTCCCTGACCCAGTGAGATTCCAATCTAATGTCCCTGTCACATTCCCATCAGTCCCTGCCCCAGTGAGGTTACAATCTAAGGTCCCTATCACATTCCCACCAGTCCTGCCCCAGTGAGCTTACAATCTAAGGTCCCTATCCCATTCCCTTCAGCCCCAGTGAACTTACAATCTAAGGTCCCTATCACATTCCCACCAGTCCTGCCCCAGTGAGCTTACAATCTAAGGTCCCTATCCCATTCCCTTCAGCCCCAGTGAACTTACAATCTAAGGTCCCTATCACATTCCCACCAGTCCTGCCCCAGTGAGCTTACAATCTAAGGTCCCTATCCCATTCCCTTCAGCCCCAGCTCCAGTGATCTTACAATCTAAGGTCCCTATCCCATTCCCACCAGTCCTGCCCCAGTGAGCTTACAATCTAAGGTCCCTATCACATTCCCATCAGTGGCGTAACTATAATACAGCAGACCCTGCGGTTGTGGGGGGGCCCGGGGGACAGAGGGGCCCGGACCAAGGGGTCAGCTGAACTGAAACACTGTGTGCGGCGACCAAGATTGACGCTTACCACAAGTAATTTAGCGGCGGGGCGGATCTGAGGCTATACGAAGGGACAGGAGATGTGCGATGCGTGTATGCGCATGCAGGTGTACGTGCGTGCGTGCAGCTAAGCCGGGGCCCCTGAAGATTTTTTTGCAGGGGGGCCCTCGTTAGCTGTAGTTACGCCGCTGATTCCCATCAATCCCTGCCCCAGTGAGCTTACAATCTAAGGTCCTTATCACATTCCCATCAGTCCCTGCCCCAGTGAGCTTACAATCTAAGGTCCCTATCCCATTCCCTTCAGCCCCTGCCCCAGTGGGTTTACAATCTAAGGTCCCTATCCTATTAACCTCAGTCCCTGCCCCAGTGAGCTTACAATCTAAGGTCCCTATCCCATTCCCTTCAGCCCCTGCCCCAGTGGGCTTACAATCTAAGGTCCCTATCCTATTAACCTCAGTCCCTGCCCCAGTGAGCTTACAATCTAAGGTCCCTGTCACATTCCCATCAGTCCCTGTCCCAGTGAGCTTACAATCTAAGGTCCCTGTCACATTCCCATCAGTCCGTGCCCCAGTGAGCTTACAATCTAAGGTCCCTATCCCATTCCCTTCAGCCCCTGCCCCAGTGGGTTTACAATCTAAGGTCCCTATCCTATTAACCTCAGTCCCTGCCCCAGTGAGCTTACAATCTAAGGTCCCTATCCTATTAACCTCAGTCCCTGTCACATTCCCATCAGTCCCTGCCCCAGTGAGTTACAATGTAAGATAACAGCTGTGTGTATCACGTGCAGTACGTGTCAGTCAGGTGACTCAATGACGTCAGGGAGAGGCGGGGCAGGTGAATGTCGGTGATTGGTCGCGGAGTCCCGCGTGCCGTTGTTTTGGAAATCCCTCCCCCATGAATAACAACCCTGGCGGGGCTCTGGGGCGGGACACAAAGTGAGTGAAATAAAGACGGGCCTATTGATGTTTCCCGCAGATTTAGCGTATTGGCCCCGCCCCTGAGTAAGTCACTCAGCACAGGGTCAGCGCTGCAGTAAAAGCAATAAATCACTCGCGCTTCCCACTGACCATTCTGGGGAAGATGCACAACTTTATAATGCACCGACTTTTGCCTTTTCAAATCCCCCGTTTTTATTCTCCTCCCTGACCTATCGGCTGATCTGTATTCATCCCGCCTACCAACCAATGACGTGTTGCCTTTGCTCCTACTGACCAATGAGCCGCCCACTCATCCTCTCACTGTCCAATGAGCTGCTGGTTCCCTTCCCGCGCTGTAGCGTTTCGCGTGTGAGAGAAGAGTGACGCGTTAGACATAAGGTGACGAGCCCCGGTGCTACAGTAAAACCCCAGAGAGACTGCAGAGCAGCGGGTACGTTATGAGCGTGTGAGGAGTGACAGGACCCTAATATCGACTGTGACTCTTTCCTGATAGAAATACAAAGATATGACCCCCCCCCCCGCAAAGTTTCTCTATTTTATGTTTCGAGATCTGACAATTGTTTTGTCACTTCCGGTCACATCGTGGGGACACTGGGCCCATTGGTAACCATGACAACAGCCGTGTCTGAGCCCATAGGCTGCGCTGAGTGCGAGTCCCACCATTGTGCCTGTCCCTGGTTGTTTTGGGGTCACGTAATGAGCTCGGGCCGATACACAGGGGCAGGTGCTGCGGCTTCTCTGATTGGCCCTTCTCCCCCCAGGCGCACGGTTTCCTGTGTGTTGCTATGGTAACTGCTGATCTCAGAACTGATTGGTCCAATACTCGAGTAGAGCAGAATTCTGGGGGATCTTGTCCTTATTGCTGCACTGGGGGTTCTGCCCTAAAGCAACATTAGTGTCACTGGGACATGAGTTTAAAGATATGATCCCCAACCGAAGGTGCAGCCAATGAAGGTTGGGGGTAACAGTATTTTAGTTCTTAATTGCCCCCCCCCCCAGCGCTAGGCACCCACAGTGGGGGGAGATGCCAGTACAAGCCGCTATGTCCATCAGATCTCGTGTGTAAATTCACTTGTGACATAATCAGCAAGTTGCACCATTCACTCACTGTGCCTGCACCAACATGGCCGCCTTCTACTGGGTTACAATGTAATTCTCCTACCGCACACCTGTAGTTCACCAATCCTGCAATTGGTGGTGCGTTCCTTCCGTTGACCCGGCCGGGTCCCTTAGCAACCGATTTGTATAAAAAACGGATTCGCACACACGCTGATTAATGCAGTCGGGAAATATCCCCTTTTATTCAGCCACCAAACATCAACGTTTCGGGGTGAAGGGTGGGTGTTCCCCCCCGAAACGTTGATGTTTGGTGGCTGAATAAAAGGGGATATTCCCCGACTGCATTAATCAGCGTGTGTGCGGATCAGTTTTTTATACACATCGCCTTCTACTGGGAGCTCCCTGGCCTAGTGCTGGTGGGGGGCAATTTAAAAAAATAAAAACATACCCCCAACCAGAGTGCAGGATCTTATTACCCCACACCTTTGGTTGGGGATATTTATGCCATCAGGTGGCCTTTAATGTTTCAATCCCTGTACAATTGTATGCTCAGAGTCTCGCTGCCCTGTTTATTTATCACGGGGGTCACTGTACCATGTTTATCAATGGGCTCATGGTATCATTTAATGCTGGGGGGTCACTGTACCAGGTTTGAATTAATCCCTGCTTGTTGCTGTACCATTTTTTCTGAGGGTTAAAGGGATACTGTCATGGGGAAAAAAGATTATTTCAAAATGAATCAGTTAAAATTGACAATATGTCTAGCCCCATGTCAGATTTCAAAATTGAATATAAAAAAATCAGTTTGATCTTTTGAGAAATGGATTTCAGTGCAGAATTCCGCTGGAGCAGCACTATTAACTGATGCGTTTTGAAAAAAACATGTTTTCCCATGACAGGATCCCTTTAAGGTGGCCATAGATGCAAAGATCCTATCGTACAAATTGAGGATTCGGACCGTGTATGGAGAGTCCCGGCATTTTCCGTCCGGCAGAGATCGGTCGTTTGATTGGACAGGTTTGATTTTGTCCCGACCGATCCCGCCGGAGCCCATTGCACTCTCATCGTAATCAGATCATTCGGCCATAGGGTTAAACGTTCAGATTACCCCCGATATAGCCATGCCCGTTAGTGGCATATCGGGGAAAGATCGGCTCGTTTGGCGAAATGAGCGGATCTTTTTGTCTATGGCCACCTTTACTGTTGGAAGAGAGCATTCCCCCACTTTTAAGCTAGGATAACTATCATTTTAAAGGGGTGGTTCACTTTTACTTTTAGTATTTTATAGAACGGACAATTCTAAGTACCTTTTCAATTGGTCTTTTTTTATTTTATTTTTTTAATTATTTGCCTCCTTCTGACTCTTTCTATCTTTCAAATGGGGGTCACTGATCCTATATAAAACAAATGCTCTGTAAGACTACATTGTTCTACTTTTCATTCATCCTCATCTTTCTATTCAGGCCTCTCCTATTCATATTCCAGTCTCTTATTCACATCAATGCGTGGTTGCTAGGGGAATTGGGACCCTAGCAACTAGACTGGAGAGCTGCTGGATAAAAAGCTAAATAACTAACTCAAACCACAAATAAATAAAAAAAGAAAACCAATGTCAGAATATCACTTTCTGCATTAAACCAAAAGTGAATTTACAGATGAACAACCCTTTTAAGCTTTAGGTCACTATACAATTCTATAGGGAAGCAACTGCCTTTTAAAGCGGAAATGCGTCATTAAGCCAGACCAATACTACAGTAGTCGCCAAAATAAGTATCTTTGCAATGTACATTGATTAAAAAGTATTCCATATAGCTAGGAGCAAAGTGCTTAGGGAACACACCCTGTGACATTAAACCAATATGTAACTGAAGGCAATTATTTTATGTGATGCAACATTTTCCTTGTATTTCTCTCAGGTCTGAATATGAAAATGAGGGTTTGGATTTGGTTCGGAATTGAGCTAAATACATGTAGAGGATTTAGAATTTAGCTATGGATTTGGTCTGTCTCTATTTTATATACCAGCACTTGTCAGCTGCTCTTCTAAGTTATGGAAGGAAATATTGAATGTTTGCTTGACCTTTGCTTGCTCTAATTTCATTCCCTTCTCTTTTACAGGGTTATTGATTTTTCTCTTGGGGGGGAAAAGTGTTAATTGTACGCTTCATTTAATCCACATCTAATTCTCTATTGACAGGGCATACTTGTCCCACCTATACAGTCTGTGGGCCAGAGTTGTTCCATTCAGCATCAGTAGAAATGAGTGGACTCTGCTGTTGTGACACCGGCGAGTGGAATTCGAGTGATGTTAGCAGTGAGAATGAGATTATTCACTGGCTGCCATACACATGGAAAACAAGGGGTAATATTGAATGTCTGCTTGACCCTTTGCTTTCTTTCATTTTATTCCCTCTCTTTTACAGGGTTATTGGTTCTCCTGTTGGTTGTTTACTTTTAATTCACGTATAGTTAAGTGTTTTGTACACTTTCTGCTATTTTAAAGGGGTAGTTCACCTTTAAGCTGACTTTTAGGGGCAAATTTACCTAGGGTCGAATATCGAGGGTTAATTAACCCTCGATATTCGACTGCCGAATTGAAATACTTTGAATATCGAAGTGGAAGGATTTAGCGCAATTCGTTTGATCGAACGATTAAATCCTTCGAATCGAAGGATTTTAATCCATCGATCGAAGGATTATCCTTCGATCAGAATATTGTTAGGAAGCCTATGGGGACCTTCCCCATAGGCTAACATTGGCCTCGGTAGGTTTTAGGTGGCGAAGTAGGGGGTCGAAGTATTTTTTAAACAGACAGTACTTCGACTATCGAATGGTCGAATAGTCGAACGATTTTTAGTTCGAATCGAAGGTCGAATTAGCCCATTTGATGGTCGAAGTAACCAAAAAAAACATTCGAAATTCGAAGTTTTTTCCCTCTATTCCTTCACTCGAGCTAAGTAAATGGGCCCCTTAGTATGTTATAGAATGGCTAATTGCAGGCAACTTTTCAATTGGTCTTCATTATTATTATTTTATAGTTTTTGCATTATTTGCCTTCTTTTTCTAACTCTTTCCAGATTTCAAAACTGGGTCACTATCTAAAAAAAGTCCCAGTAAATTCCGCATGCACTCCCAGGCCCTCCTGTGTGTAGATATCTGGTGCTCAGTCCTCTAGGGAGACGGCCCTCCCCTGGATCCACAGGGAACAAACAATCGAGGAACCGGCGCACAGAAATGATTGCAAAAGGGGATTGACCCCTACGTGTTTAATGTGTCGCGCAATACACAACGTTTCGGGGGCTGGCCCCTTCGTCAGGTGACGAATCTAAAAAACAAATGCTCTGTAAGGCTACAAATGTATTTTTTATTGTTACTTTTTATTACTCATCTTTCTATCCACGCCTCTTCTATTTGTATTTCATTCTATCATTCAAATAAGTGCATGGTTGCTAGGGGAAATTGGACCCTAACAACCAAATGACTGAAATTACAAACGAGAGCTGCTGAATAAAAAGCGAAATAAGTCAAAAACCACAAATAATAAAAAATTAAAACCATTTGCAAATTGTCCCAGATTATCCCTTTCTACATCATACTAACAGTTAACTCAAAGGCGAAAAACCCCTTTAATGCAAAGGAGCATTGCTTTCTTCATAATTTAGATTTCCTTACCTAGTGTGTAGATACATATTTACATTAAACAAGTAAAGACTTGACCTTTTTGGTCCCAGAGCAATGACACAAGGGGCTATTTGTTGCCAAAAAAAATACCCTGTCATAGACTGTACTGAGAATTGTCTCTGCTAAAACACAAATCATTTAATAGCTCAGAAATGCATAGAGAATCAAGAGACAATTCTCAGTGCTGTGTATATTGAAGGGTATTTTCTGGAGTATTGTAGCTATAGCAAATAACGCTTAGGCTTTGGTCAGGTTGTTTGTCAGTCTGTGTTTTTATCTGATGACCAACAAACAACATGACCACTCGCCCTCCACTCTGTGTTGTTTCTGCATCTCAAGTCATTGGGGGGAATTCACAAAAGTGCAGAGAGACCATTTTTGGAGTAAAAGTGATGGTAAACTGGAGTAAAATACTTTCTCCATATTCACAATCGGAAATCCGCCTAAATTCTGACTCAAAACGCCACTTTTCATATTTTAGTGAAAGAAAGACAGTTTACAGACACATTTATGAATTGGTCTTTCAAACGAGATTTTAAATGACAGTTTCTCCCAACATTTTTAAAATGGAGGCTCTGTATAACTCTTCCCCATGTGTCAGATCAATTCCAAGATATTTTGCTCTGCTTTGGTTCAGCCAATCTTCATTTCACTCCTCTTGTAGGTGTCCCAATTTGGGCGTTATTAGCATATTAATAGGGATTAGCATTTTATAGTCAGGGCACAAATTTCTGTCTAACCCTATAGGTGTAAAAGCCTCATTAACAAAACAAACACGTGTAATTTATACAATTTTATATGTAAAAAGTTAACTCACACGCACTTTATTTTACTTGTTTTAGCCTAATGAATGGGGCAACATTAGCAGTTTGAGTGAATATATTATCTAGCAGCACTTAGACACTTGACCTAAGCTAATAAAATACAAATTCCTATATTATACAAAATAGCATTTCTTGTATCTTGTTACACAAGTGGAATTACACAAACATGTCGGCAGATTTAGAAAGCCCAGGTTATCATGAATAAATTTATAATTTTCCTAGGTAAAAAAACCCTCCCCCGGAAATTCCAATTTGATGGCTGACTGACAGTTTTAGTAAGAGCTAAAGACAAATTCAGAAAAAAATGTCTTAAAACTGTCATTTGATATTCAAAATCTGAAAACTGTCTGTTTAAAAGACAAATTCACGAAAGTGGAGATAGAGGTTTGTGAATTTAGTGGGAAATCTGACACTTTTATTTTGTCTCAATATCAGCACTTTTGTGAATTCCCCCCCATTGTGTTGGCCTGGGTGCATTTCTGAGCCAAAATCCACTCCATGGGGCAAATTCACGAAGCGCCGAACGCTAGCGTTAATTCGCTAGCGTTTGACATTTTCGTTACTGCGCAAATTCACTAACGAACGCTGGCATCGTTTCGCTAGTGTTACTTCGCACCCTTACGCCAGGCGAATTTTCGCTAGCGACGTAACTACGCAAATTCACTAACACGCGCAGTGTACTGAACGCTACCTTTTACGCTAGACTTCCTTCGCCACCTCAGACCAGGTGAAGTGCAATAGAGTAGATAGGGATTGTTTCAAAAAAAGTCAAAATTTTTTCTAAGTCCCAAAAAACGCAGGCGTGTTTTCTACATTATGGGTGATAGGCTGAAAAAGATCGAAAATTTTTTAGGGGCTCCCCTCCTTCCCCCCTACATTTCCTGACTCATGGCATCTACATTATGGGTGATAGGCTGAAAAAGATCGAAAACTTTTTAGGGGCTCCCCTCCTTCCCCCCTACATTTCCTGACTCATGGCAACTTACCTAGACAGTGGGCACATGTGTAGGGCAAAATAAAAATTTTATTTGATGATTTGAAGGTTTTCTAGGCATTTGTAGGGCTGATACGTATTCCTCCATTGAAATTTAAATTTGGCGCCGTATGCAAATTAGCCTTCGCTAGCGTAACTTCGCTTTACATAGCGAATCAACGCTAGTGCAACTTCGCAAACTTACGCTACCTCTGAGCGCAACTTCGGATTTTAGTGAATTTGCAGAGCGCTGGCGAAACTACACCTGGCGAAGTGCTGCGAAGTTGCGCCTGGCACAACTTCGAATCTTAGTGAATTTGCCCCCATGTGTTTGTACATGAGGGACCAGACATAAGATGGTGGCACATCGCGCTCTACTATGGGATCATGGGCCAGTGCACCTGACTTGTGTCTGAGGTTAGGGCTTATAATCACTGAGGGGCATCTAACAAATTGGCAGATGCAGATAATGACTTCCATTTTAAAAGGGACTAATTCTATTGTTTTTCTGCCTCCTTTTTAGGTTTTTGTTTCTTTTGTGGAATTGCATCAGCTTGTTTAGCCAAGGCATGTATGTGACAGTGTGACCCTGAGAGTAAAATACTGTTTCCTGTCTGTTAAGGTTTCCTTTCTGACTTCTCCCCACAGACACATGAGATACGATACAACCGTGTAATTTACAATGTGACAAAGCTTTTGCAACACCACTTCAACTCTAGACGGAAAAGGTAACCACAACTTTCTCATGGGAGTTTGCTGATTTACGTTTTGTGTTGCATTAACGCTGCAGGAAATGAAGCAAATGGAACTTAAAGGGGAAGTTCAACTTTAAATGAAATTTTATTATCATATAGATCAACTTATACATTATGTTTATTTATAAGTATTATCACTATGCCATTTTGTGTTGTGGGGTGTCATTGACCCCAGCAACCAAAAAGCAGATTGCGAGGCTTTGGTTTTTGTGATTGCTATTTTTATTGCTAATGTTTTTATTTAGTCTCTCTATTATTCATCTTTCATTCAGATTTCTGATATTTTCACATCCAGTCGAAAACATTGCTCACAACTACACATCCCATATTGAGTGACTGATTTACTGTTGGCAATGGGGGACAATATTCTCTTTTAATTCTTGAAGGCTGTGCGTGCAGAAATGAACCTTTTTAAATTGTGAGTTGTGCAGCATTTCAGGCTTGTGACCTTCCATTCCTAGGTCTCTGCATTGTGGAGGAGTGTCAGCAATGGGCCATTGAAGCTTTTGCTGAATTACATTACAGGTCAGTTAGCAAGGTTGGTGTGGGGAGGCTGAGGGGGCTGTAAAGAGCCAAAACCCCAACTATGTACATGAAAAGCTTCTGCAAGGGATCACGTGGCTCTATATTACTTAGTTAGAATGGCACTCCTTTCCAAGGGGCCTCAATTAACCCATTGGTCACCCAGGTTCTTGTGTGGAGGTCCCAGCAAACAAGTATGGGTCCCCAATGAGAAAAAACAATGCCCTTAGATGCATGACCATAACCTTGCCCACGATCTGCTCAAACCCTGCCCATTCCCCTGTAAGCTCTGCTACCATCACCACCCAACAATCACAATTTCAAATCTCTTGGAACCCCCTCTCTGATGGTGGTACACCAAGAGGTTGCCTGCATGTTTTGTAGTGTGGGACAAAACCCAAGCAGACAAGAGAAACCTTACAAACTATACTAGGGCATCTAGTAATCATGAGAAATGCTAACCTAAATGCTAGTGTATTCCCTCCAATCAGGAGTCACCCAAATGAAGACCTTTCCATGATCAACTCTGCATTTCATGGCTATAAGTCAGCATTTATGGATATACAGCGCACCTGGAACGTTGATAAACCAATAAATCACATGAAATCAATTCTGCAATATTTCAACTACATTTAGAGAATTATAATTAGCTAATTAATGTCATTTGCTCAGAGATGAATAGTGATGGAACCTGGCCACATTTTATTGGTTACTAAAAATAACCAATCACAGGGGATTCCCTTCGATTTCCATTCCATTATAATCACAGGCACCCACAAAATAGGGTGTGCAACAAGTTACCTGTGATTCTCCAGTTCATGCACAAATGAGTCTCTGCTTTGGTAAATGCACATCATTTGTGACCTTACTTGTATGCGTGAATGGTGCTGTTTATATTGCGTCTATGTACGGCATCAATAATGGCCTTAATAATGTGTAACTCACTAGATTTAAGATGAATTTTTTAAAAATCGAATATACTTAAAATTTGTAAAGGTTATTTAAGAAAAAATTTGAATGTCTAATATTTGATAGAATGGTTCCGACACGAAGTTTCGAATTGAATTTGATTTGTATGAATCGAGTTTTTATCCCGAAAAAAAACTCAAATGTCAGGAAGACTATTAACATCTCCAAATGGCTCAACCTCTGCCATTGACTTGTAAATTAACTCGGCAAATTTTAGGTGGCAAATATTCAAATTAGGACTGTTTCCATGGTCGAAGTGTGATAAATCTCACATTCGAATGTGTGAATTGTGACACTCGAATTTACTATTCTTTATAAATCTACCCCATAGTGTTTAAGCATCAAGGCATATGCATTTATTTGTATTAAAATACAAAAATTAGCTATAAACTAGCTATATAAAGAGCAATTCACTATAAACTCATCTATAGAATGGAAAGCAGATTTACACACAATAATTGCACTATTTAGAAACAAGATAACATTTGTAGGGTTTGTTTGGCTGGGTAAAAATGGTACTCCTGGGTCCAACAGAGGCTCTGTGTATTTGTAAAAGGTTTCCTAATCTGAGAAATCACTATACTATAAAAGCATGTGGGGTTATATAATAAGCAAATAGTTACAGGTTAAGTTGCCTATAGTAACCAGTAGTTAGCATGGACTCTGTAACAGCAATCCTGGGATTGGTTGCTATGAGTGTTGTGGGACACCATTGTGTATTTTGTATTACATACGGGGGATTAGTATGCATTGTACTAGAAGCTGCAGACCAATTTACATTTTATGTTTTTCCTTGTTCTCCTACTTTCTTCTTCTGTTCTATTCTTTTCCCCCCTCTTAATCCTAAAATTCCAGCAAGTGTCTGGCTGTTAAATTGCATGTAAAATGACCTGGCTAATCCAACACGTACACGGCATAGTATGAATTCATTGGACTTGCTTCTACTCTCCAGTATGGAATTCATGGGGTATGTTGATTGGACAAATCTGCTTCTTAAGGTGGCCATAGACGCACAGATAATATCGTACGAAACGAATTTTCGTCCGATATTCATTGCGTGTATGGTGGAAAAAGAGCCGACCGATATCGGCAGAAGACTTGGATATCGGTCGGCTCATCGATCGGGCTGGACGGAAAATTTTGATCGGGTGCCTTTGAAGGGAGCCAAACATCGGCCATTGTTAGTGCCGAATCGTCAGATACAGGTAGAATTCTATTGTTTATTCCCGTATATCTGACGATTCAGCTCTACACGTGTGTATTGAAACGAACGATCTTTCTTGGAAATTGTCGTAATTGTTACATCTATGGCCACCTTTATTCTGTAATTGTTCACTCTGTCTGTGTACTCCATTGAGCAATTGGAAGGTACCAGTACTAGCAATAAAGGTAAGAGGAAAAGCCTCTGGGGTATCAGCCTTCAGCTGTTGGTGAGATAAAGATACACATGAACAGTCAGGCAATACTGTTGTAGTTGAAATTACACTGATCATTGCAAAATTATTTCCTCCACCAGAAATGCGAGCTAATAGAGCCCACATGGAGAAACAATACTATTTTGGGCAGAAAAATGCCTGTAGTGAATGCTATCCCATTCACCCACATGGAGCTCATCTCATAACAATGAACATTATATATAGAATAGATACAAATTTATATATTTTCTGAAAAAAACATGTTACACTTAAGTATTCCCCCTTTCAGCAATCTGTTTCTGTTGAATTATTTAAAAAAAACAGCTCTAAAAAATAGTCTGTGCACATGTTTTGCCAAATTGTCAATCTGACTCTGGTAGGAAAAGACTGATTGGTAGGAGGGGAATACATATTTCCATGAGATGAGCCTCATATTAAGTTTGCATTATAGTTACACTGAATTTAAGGGTAACTACACTTAATTAAAGGGTATCACTGGTGTGGGAGCTAGATAGTAAAAATGATGGCTTACAAAGAAATCACTGGATTCCCAGGCAGGCTGAGGGCTATATAATAGCTTATTTTTTTTAAAACCTCTCTTATAAACCCATGTGCAGAAAGCCCAGTAACCATATAGCCTAGTGATCTCATACAGACACCACTACACTAAGACAAGTAACCATATAGCCTAGTGATCTCATACAGACACCACTACACTAAGAAAACTAACCATATAGCCTAGTGATCCTATACAGATACATGTATGTGTCATATAAAGAAAGTCCAGTAACTTTTTACTGACAAAAACTCATTTCCAGAGCCATGTGATAGTACCACTGCCCCATCTTTAAAATAATGGCAGCAACATTGACTTCCAATAATTAGAAATACTACTGACTGTGTAACTAGTTAAGCTTAGTTTGACAGCAGTATGGCATGAATTAGGACCTATCAATTTATACTATTTATAGGGATTTCTCAGTTGTTTTCTGAATATATCAGTGCCCTTTGTAGCCAAGAACTATTTGCAGTGCACAAGAGGAAATACATCCAAAAAACATGTAAATAATAATGTAAAACTATTCCTATGTTCATAGTTTGAAATTATATCACTGTCCGCATTCTGTTAGAGGGAAACCAATGTACAATAATAATTTAGGATTGTTTGACGTAATATCATAAATAGAGATTTACGGATCAAGCGCAGCATTGGGGAAACATACAGGGGGCCCCCCAGTAGCTGTCGTGGGACAACAAAGGGCACTTCTATTTTGCACCATGAAAAAGCCCCCCATGTTGTTGTGCTGTAAAACTCATTCTATTTTCTACTGAACTAGCTTTAATCCCAGAAGGCATTTTCCTTTAATTACAGTAAATGTAAAAGTTTGTAATGGAGACCTGAGAACGGGTAAGTGACGTGGCAACAGGGCTGATCCTATCAAATGTGGGGCCCAATTGGGACCATGTTGGCGGGGCCCCTAGACAAAGTGTTGCTGGCTACTGACACACCAAGTATTTAGGAAAATAAGGGCATACAGGCACAAAATAGAAAGGAAAGGGGCAGACAAGGTAAGAGAGTGAGAGGGATGAAATAGGGGCACATAATAGGGGCACACAGGGTAAGAGAGAGAGGGAGGAAATAGGAGAGTGGACTGGGCCAATTATTTTGGGGCAGGCTGGGCTGATTCAGCTTGGGAGCAGGCTTGGTTGGATTGGGGGCAGGCAGGGCCTATCAAGGTTGGAGGAAAGCTGGGCCTATGAGAGTTGGGGGCAGGCTAGACCTATGGAGTTGGGGGATAGGCTGGCTTATCAGAGTTGGGGGTGGGCTGGACCTATGGATTTGGGGATGGGCTGGACTCTCAAAGTTGGGGGCAGACCAGGCAGCATCATGTGCTGAGGGAAATATTATCTGTGGTGCGGGGCCCCCAGAGGTGCGGGGCCCTATTGGACCCAATTGGTCCAATAGGCCTAAGGCCGGCCCTGCGTGGCACAAAGTCAGTAGAGTTGAGATTTGGCAAGATGGGAGCTAAATCTAGAGACATAGATACAATGAGTAGAGAAAAGCCTTCTGTGTATTAATAATAGGGATGCACTGAATCCGGGACCCACACTGGTGAGTCTGCCTGAAGATCTGTGATTTTGTAATAATTCACCACAATGTATATATTATCTGTGCCCATTAATGCCTATTAGGCTTGAGCTTAAACAGCAATGCAAAAGACACATGCCAAGCAGGGGCAGGTAGGAATGGTCTGCGGTAGTCTGTAACATAACTGTGCTTTGTAACTGGGGGGTTAAGAGTCAGGAAGGAAAAAAGTCTCCTTAATGAAAAGGACATAATGAGCTTTTAATGAATTCACTGGATTTTACAGACTGTCCAGCCCTGTATGCACAACGCTCCCATTCTCTGCTATAGAATCCATAGTATTTCCAGCACACTAGGGCTCCAGTGCACATTACTTAATAGAGATATAATGATGCTCCACTACAGGCTGCTTCTGTGTCCAGAACTCTGCGACAAAAAATCACACTTAGGGGCAGATTTATTAAGGGTCGAATTTCAAATTCATGTCCCATAAACTTGAAATTCGACCAATTGACATTTATTAATAAAAATTGAAATTCTCTGCTCGGGCGACTTTAATCGACCCGAGAACTTGAAGCAAATTCTATTCGAATTAGAAAAACTCGAGTGACAGGAAGGCTGCAAACATCACCAAATGGATCCCCGGACCTCTCCCAATGACTTATACAGCAATTCGGCAAGTTTTTGGTGGAGAATAGTCGAATACGAGTTCTTAAAGGGTCAGAGTATGATAAATCTCGGAATTCGAATTAAAACTCAAATCGAGTTTGGCTAATTCACAATTCTAATTTGAGAGTTTTGACCAAAAAAATAAAGTCAAATTTGAATTTTCACTTCGACCCGTAATAAATTGCCCCTTAATGAATTGTGCTTTTCACACCAAAGAGAAGTTGTGTGGAAGAGACGAAGCTGACCTGGATTTTCTGCCTTCTATGGGATAAAAGTCAGAGCCCACCTGCCTCGGCCATCTTGCACAACACAGGACTTTCTCTTTATGGGCTGTGATTGGTTGTGCCAGAGCTGTGCCCCATGCAGTGACCATATGGGCAAAAGAGGGTGCTCAGAGAATAGCTGCTTTAGCCAATGAGCTTTAATGTGGTGAGAGGGGCATTTATGTGCTCCAAGCATCTCCCTGGCTACACACAAGGACATTTGCTAGAGAGAGGAGAGGCACACTTACTGCTATCTTTCAGCATCTTAAACAAGCAAGAGGTATCAGTAAACCCTATATCTATATACTACCAGTGCTGCCTTTGCCTAATTGGATTTATAACTAAACCCTAAAAATGAATGTCGCTAAAAACACCATATTTTATATAGTGAACTTATTGCACGAGGCTAAAGTTTGAGCTTGTCAATAGCAGCAATGATCCAGGACTTCAAACTTGTCACAGGGGGTCACCATCTTGGAAAGTGTCTGTGACACTCACATGCTCAGTGGGCTCTGATTGGCTGTTGAGAAGCTAAGCTTAGGGCTCGTCACTAATTATCCAGCAGCAGAAAATGAGCTTCCCTGGCTGTAATATAAGCTGATCCTACAGGTTTGCTGATTATTCAATTCTGATGCTAATTGCACTGGTTTCTGTGCTGCCATGTAGTAATTATGTGTATTAATGACTAATCAGCCTTATATTGTGACATTTCTATTCTATGTGTACTGTATATTGTGAGTGGCTCCCTAAGCTCAGTAAGTGACAGCAGCACAGAGCATGTGAATCAGTGAATCAGCAGAAAAGAAGATGGGGAGCTACTGGGGCATCTTTGGAGACACAGATCTTCCCTGCTAGAATGTAAATTGCCGGCGGGGTGGCACTCGAAAGACTAAGTGTTCCGAGTGCCGCTGGTGATTTACATTCTAGTCGGTGGGAGGCAATTCGGGGAGATTAGTTGCCCCGAAGAAGAGATTTGTCACCGGGCTACTAATCTCCCCAAATCTGATTGTGTGCCCTGACCCTAAAGGGTTGTGGTTGCCCACAAGCCTGTCCCTGCCAGATAATTCATATGATGGCTGCCCATGAATATTTGGGTTCTTGATTCCCCCCCCAATTGTGTCCTGTTTATTACATGAGCTCAAGAGAGAAATAATAATGCTATAATAAATGACAAAGTGGGAGAAAGTATATTTAGTGGCACTGTGTGTGGTGTTGCTCTGTATGGCAGGGATCTCTCTGTATTGTGGGATTATATGCTGGGGCTCCCACTATTCCCATGACACAAATAGAATCCACTATTTTGGATTTGGATGAACCCCCAAATCCTTCACGGACGATTCGGCTGAATTCCGAACCCAAATCCTATGCATATGCAAATTAGGGGTGGGAAGGGGAAAACATTTTTTACTTCTGTTATGACAAAAAGTCACGCAATTTCGCTCCCTGCCCCTAATTTGCATATGCAAATTAGGATTCGGATTCAATTTGGCCTGGAAGAAGGATTCATCCGAATCCTATTTAAAAAGGCCAAATCCTGGCCGAATCCCGAACCAAATCCTGGATTTGGTGCATCCCTAGTTCCCACACCTAGGTAGGACTCCTTATTTGAAATTGTTTGACTAGGTTCCATCAGGTAATGGGAAATGTTTCTGCTCATAATTCTTCATTTCTAGATTGGTACGGGAAATGAACAATAAGAAACCGCTCATAAGCAAAGCTGAATCCCATACAGAGATACTGTACACCATTGGCACAACACCAGTCTAAAAGGAATCCTAATTATCACTAGATATTTCCCATGCAAGCAAGGTGAGCTATACAACTCTCGTTGTTCATTGGACAAAGCTAGAATGTCAAATTAGTGAAGTATCAGTATAGAACTTTCACTAACATCTCACTTGTATCCACTGCTCCTGCACTTTATTACTAACATGTATTTATAGTGTGTCTTTGCATGTAATTCATTGGAGCCAACTGGGTACAACAATATAAAGTGTGTGTAATGACACAAATAACATGCGCACACTGATTTGTACAAAATGTATTGCTTTTGAGTATGTGGAAACGTCATACCTTAGATTGTAAACTCCACTGGGGCAGAGACGGATGTAAACAAAGCATACACTTTATAGTATCATAGTAATCTCTAAGAGTCAAATAACTTTTCAGGAAGGGATGGTTCACCTTCAGGTTAACTTTTAGTATGTTATAGAATGGTCAATTTTAAGCAACTTTTCGATTGGTCTTCATTATTTTTTTTTTATAGTTTATGCATTATTTGCCTTCTTCTCCTGACTCTTCCCAGCTTTCAAAAGGGGGTCACTGACCCCATCTAAAAACAAATGCCCTGTAAGGCTACAAATGAATTGTTATTGCTACTTTCTATCACTTATATTTCTGTTCCGACCCTCCCCTATTAATATTCCATATTCTCATTCAGTGCATGGTTGCTAGGGTAATTTGGACCCCAGCAACCAGATGGCTGACACTGCAAACTGAAGAGCTGCTGAATAAAAAGCTAAATAAGTCAAAAACCACAAATAATAAAAAATTAAAACCAATTACAAATTGTCTCAGAATATCCCTCTGTACATCATCAAAGTTAACTCAAAGGTGAACAAGCCCTTCAATACCTGATGTGATACCTGATGTACACAGTGAAACCTCAGTTTTACACCCCCTGATTTTACGTTTCCCCTCATTTCACATTCTTGTTTTATGGTCCCACCTATATATTATACATATTACTTTTCCCAGATTTTTCCATTTTCCTGGATTTGACACCGTTTATTCTGGTCCGGTAGGGTGTTCACCAGCAGAGGGAGAAGTGCTTTCTCCTTTCACTGCTTTTTTTTCTATCACCTTCTGCTTAGAAAGTGTAGGGGCCAAAGGGCAACCTCCCCCCAGCCACTGAACACATGCAATAAATTGCTGTCATGCCATGAAAAAGTTCTTGCAGAAAGAAAAAAGCACTTTCACAGAGAAGCATTTCCTATATAAGCAACAGGATTAACCTGTGCCTGCCCAGAGGTTGTTGAACTACAGTTCCCAGCTACCCCCTCGAGGGATCATCTGGTGGCCACAGGTTTATAAGCCCTAATAAAGACTACGTCTCTGGATAGACTATAGCTCCCACCATTCCATTCATTCTCCGGATTTCTGAAGCTAACACAAGCTCCTGCGTATGAGGGTCTGCACTTGGGAGTCATGGGAGTCTTAACGGCTACAAAAGTGAATGGTGGCCAATGGGCAGAAGTGTATGGCAGCTCCTCTAGAGTTTGGTGCCATCATCTTTTATATTGAGTGACTCTCTGTTGCTATTGTATGTGTACCTGGCTCAGTCACTGTATAGATATCATATAAGATGCACAGAGACAGTATATATATATATATATTTATATACAGCACTGGCCGTTTCATGGGCTTCTATACAAATCAGTCAAATGAATGGAAGGTGAGAGGGAATCCCGTTTACCTAGAAACAACGGGGCTGACTCCAAATCCAGCCACTACATACTGTATACACGCGCTCTTATATCCAATCAACACTTCCCTTAATCTCCATGCGGGGACCACCGGCATCATTCTCACTAGGAATCTCCCCATTTCCTATTCTCACAAGGGATCCCCCCATTTCTTATTATAACCAGGAATCCCCCATTTCCTGAGCCTGGAGCAGTTCATCCTGTAGGAAAGCGCGCGCTCCATCCTTCCACATCTACCACCCCCCCCCCCAAAATCCAGTCTTACTCAGCACTCTGCGTCCTCATTCGCTCTCGTGTCCCCTTTCTCCCTCTCTCTGCTCCCCTCTCACACTCACTCACTTTCTCCCTGATACACACAGCGCTAGAGACACACACTGTCCTTTATGTGCACAGACCCCCCATCACCAACAACAAGGAGAAAAAAATGGCACAAAAATAAAGGTGAAGGGACGTACCCATAAAAGCAGGAGCCGCACGGCAGTAAGGATGCAGTCAGGTGTTCACACCCCCCACTTCTCCCTCCCTCCCTCTCTCTTTCCCTCTCTGTCCTGATATTGCAGCTCAACGAGGAGGGGGAGGGAAGCTGGGTATGTTGGGGGGCCAGAGGGGGGAAAGAAGGGAGAAATTTCTTTGTCTAGATACAGGGGCTCACGTGATTGTGGCTGAGATTTTTGGTTGGCTGGGAAGGGGAAGGAGGGTGAGAAGGGGAGAGGGTGCCTGAGAGGCAGAGGAGGGGGCCGTAGCACACGCTGGAATGAAGCCAGTTGTGTCTGAGTACACACATTGCTGGGCTAAATTCCCTCCCAATCCAGGCTCCTTGCACGGGTCACACACACCTATAGACCTGTAACATGTGCGTGTGTAAATATATGTGCAGGCAGCTCTTTTGCTCACTTGCTGCTCCAAGGAACAGTATGGAGAAAGATTCAGATACCTGTAGGGTTAAATGCAAGGATCTGGCATATAAAGAAATATACTAGTCTAACATATATATATTTACTAGACAAACACATAAATGGCAGCTGCCTGGGTGCTGGTCAAAACCACTATACATACATTACCCAAAAAAACGCACTCCGAGGACTTAGTGAAAAAACAAAGTGATTTATTTCAACGTTCCTCTCCGTTAAATCGTCCGGATGACGGCCCAAGTAACGGAGCCGAAACGTTGAAATAAATCACTTCATTTTTTACTAACTAAGTCCTCAGAGTGCGTTTTTTTAGTTTAATATCTATCTATCATCTATCTAACTATCTATCTATCTACCTCTATCTATCTATCTATCTATCTATCTATCTATCTATCTATCTACTATCTATCTCTCTATCTACTATCTATCTATCTATTATCTATATATCTATCTATCATCTATCTAACTATCATCTATCTAACTATCTCTCTCTCTCTATCTATCTATCTATCTATCTATCTATCTATCTATCTATCTATCTATCTATCTTTCAAACTAGCCATGAACTTAAAAGGGGGAATATCAGGGCACACTTTGTGCATTAGTAGTGCTATGATTGTGACTAGGATTCAACAGGGTGGACTTGCTTTTAATTACAATTTGAATGAAATAAATGTCAACCACTTACAGTTGAATTGGGGGATGTGAGGATTCTGTTTTGCCTTTCTCTGGGGCAGTATAAATGCATGGGTGTCCAGCCTATATGTCTCATTGTAGGACATCTCTAGGCTTCCAGCAATAACATCTCTAAACCTATATCTGCAGCTGGATAGACTCCTCCTGCCAGCCCTATTTACTATTGCCCTGAGGGTAAGGCCTCTAGAGGTCATTCAGTTCAAGGGCAGATCACATTCAGTCTTTGATGTGTATAGAGGGACACATTCTGGGATTTGTGTATCTTGTCAAAAACGAGGTCCGATATATGGCCCACTATGGTACTTTGGGGAATTCTGTATATATAAGGGTTTTATTATGTAAAGAAAAGTGGAGTTGTGTGGTGTATTGTGCCTCCACTTTACTCATGTATTTATCAAGCAGTAATCTGTGTGAAGATGAGTGTAACATTCTTGTATAAAAAGCTCTTCAAAAACAGTGTAAAATTGCATGAGTCTTAGGCTAGGGCCAGACGGGGCCGGAATCAGCCTGACCAATAGCAAACTCCTCTTCTGCGTCCGGAAGCCTTCCATCTGCTCCAGTACAAACACACTCAATGGATTTCAGCTCAGAATGAAAAGTTTTGCGTTTCTTACCCAAAATTCACTGTGTGTGTGCCAGAGCCGACATAAGGATTGTGGATGTGAACACAGAAGTGGAGTTTGCTTGTGTCAGGCTGATTTCTGTCCCTCGCGTAACAAAATCAGGGCTTTCTTCTCAGCCCCATTCAATGTAATCAGTTTCTCCAGCTTTGAGGTGGTGCAAGATAATAGTGCACATTTACGTTTGTTAATCCAATTACACACCTTCATTAATATCACCACTTTGAACTTTGCTATGTCTTCTGCCTGCTGAGTTTAGATATGGTGATGAAGGGTGTGAGACAGGAGAATAATAACACAGCTTGACAAATAGCACTCAGTTAGTGCCCCTTTTAGTTGTAATTCTTATACATGATTCTTTTTTTGGTAACACATAAGACACATATACAAATTAACATATGACTCTTCTCTCTATAAAAGCCCCAATCCGCTGTAAATTGTGTATCATTACACATCATTAGGAACCAGGGGTAACAACATGTAAAAATGGATGGAGGGGAATGGGGGTGGCAGCAAGTAGAGTGTAGGGCCACACAGCATTGCCACACAACAACAACACCAACAACTGAAAGTGTATCAAAGTAATTAAAATATGGTGTACTGTTGTTCTGCACTGGTACAACTGGTATGTTTGCTTCAGAAACACTAATATAGTTTATATAAACACTCTGCTGTGTAGCCATGGGGGCAGCCATTCAAGCACAGGATACACAGTAGCTAACAGATAAGTACTACTATAGTTTATATAAACAAGCTGCTGTGTAGCCATGGGGGCAGCCATTCAAGCACAGGATATACAGTAGATAACAGATAAGTACTACTATAGTTTATATAAACAAGCTGCTGTGTAGCCATGGGGGCAGCCATTCAAGCGCAGGATACACAGTAGATAACAGATAAGTACTACTGTAGTTTATATAAACAAGCTGATGTGTAGCCTTTTTAGATGGGGGTCAGTGACCCCCATTTGAAAGCTTGAAAGAGTCAGAAGAAGGCAACTAATTCAAAAACTATAAAAAATTAAGGCCGATCTAAAGGTTGCTTAGAAATATCAATTCTATAACATACTAAACGTTAATTACAATAGCTTTGGATGACTATGAAGATTTTCATTCATCAACACAACTGACTATGACTGCAAGATAACCACTCTGCTCAGTGATAGCAATACATATGAACCCTTAGGGAAAGACCCAACCAGTGGTTACAAGAAAAAGGTGATAGGTTGCCTACAACAACTTGAAAAGGAGAAAGCCATTGATCGAATTTTATACCACCGTCTGTATCCCAGGGAAGCCACACCATGCTTATACGGACTCCCCAAGATACACAAAGAAGGAGCCCCACTAAGACCCATTGTCAGCAGCATAAATTCAGTGACATACAGCATTGCAAAATTCTTGGCTAACATCTTAGCCCCGTTGGTAGGCAATACAGTGCATCATATCCAGAATGCCAAAGAGTTTGTAACCAAGATTCACGGTGTTACACTAGAGGCAGAAGAAACAATGGCGTCATATGATGTCACTTCATTGTTCACATGTATACCTACTACAGAGGCAATTGAGACTGTAAGAAATCGACTGCAACAAGATAACACCCTCAGCAGCAGAACGAAGCTCAGTCCCAACCAAGTTTGTGTGTTGCTAGATTTGTGCCTTAACACCACATACTTCAAGTACAAGAACCTTTTTTATAGACAGAAACATGGCTGTGCAATGGGTTCTCCAGTCTCTCCCATTGTAGCAAACTTGTACATGGAGGAAGTGGAAAGGAGGGCCTTACTTACATTCCAGGGAACTACACCGACTCACTGGTTCAGGTATGTGGATGACACTTGGGTTAAAATCAGATCCAATGAAGTGGCGGCCTTTACAGAACACATTAACTCAGTGGACAATAACATCAAGTTCACAAGGGAAGATGTCCACGAGAACAAACTTGCTTTTTTGGACTGTTTGATATGTATACAAGAGGGGGGAACTTGAAGACGGAAGTATACAAGAAACCCACTCATACGGATCAATATCTGTTGTTTGATTCCCACCATCCACTGGAACACAAACTGGGTGTCATTCGAACCCTGCACCACCGGGCGGAATGTGTGGCAACTGATACAGAGTCCAAAGACAAAGAGCAAAAACATCTCAGAGGAGCTTTGAAAGCGTGTGGCTCCCCAGACTGGGCCTTTGTCAAAACAGCAGCAACCAAGCCCAACAGGAACACCAATAGAAATAACCGCCCGGAGACACATAGTAGGCGAAACATAGTCATCCCATATGTAGCTGGAGTGTCAGAGAATCTCAGGAGGATTTTCAACAAACACCATGTCCCTGTGTTTTTCAAACCTAGCAACACACTGAGACAAAAACTGGTACACCCAAAGGATCCAACACCAAAAGAAAAACAAAGCAATGTGGTATACGGAGTCCAGTGTAGCGAGGAGAGCACAGATCTATACATTGGGGAGACAAAACAACTGCTCTCCAAGCGAATGGCTCAGCACAGGAGGGAGAACTCTACAGGGCAAAACTCAGCTGTCTTTCTACACTTAAAAGACAAGGGACACTCCTTTGAAGACAGCAAGGTCCAAATCTTGGATAAAGAAGACCGCTGGTTTGAACGAGGCGTGAAAGAGGCGATTCATGTCAAGGTGGAGAGACCATCTCTGAACAGAGGTGGGGGCCTTCGACACCACCTGTCTGCTACATACAATGCTGTTCTAACATCTGTACCCCGGCGGATTCAGAACACTTCACACATCCATTCATGCAACTCTCACAAGTAACAGCTGTATCTAGGAGTTGCATGACACACTGGATAATCCTATCACAACTACACAGAATCAACACCTCTGTGAGTTTCTTCAGATGTCACCTCTTTGAAGAGTTACAATGTGCCATTGTAAATGTATTAGTGGAAGAGTTTATATGCCGAGAACTTCCCACACCAGTCAGTTGAACTGAAGAAGCTGCTCGGATGAGTAGTGAAACGTCTTCATTGATTACTCAGCAAGTCCAGTTGTTTTTTTAGATTGACCTATACTAGATAGATAATAGCTTTGGATATTCTGCCTGTTCAAGAAACCATCCAAGCCCCTCTTAAAGTCATTAAGATAATCAGTATCACATCCCCCTTCAGTGCATTCCCCAACCTCACTGTCCTTACTGTGAAGAACCCCCTACTCTGTTCCTTTAAATGAAAGTTCTGTGCACATCTCTGCACTCTCTCCAGCTCATTTATATCCCTCTTAAGGACTGGAGTCCAAAACTGCCCCCATACTCCAGATGAGGCCTCACCAGGGACCTATAAAGAGACACAATTATGTTTCATCCCTTGAATTAATGCCCTTTTTTATACAAGAACTTTATTTGCTTTAGTAGCCACAGAATGACACTGCCCAGAATTAGACAACTTGTTATCTACAAAGACCCCAAGATCCTTCTCATTTAAGGAAACTCCCAACACACTGCCATTTAGTGTATAACTTGCATTTATATTATTTTTGCCAAAGTGCATAACCTGCATTTATCAACATTGAACCTCATTTTCCAGTTTGCTGCCCAGTTTTCCAGTTTAGACAAATCACTGTGCAAAGTGGCAGCATCCTGCATGGAACCTATAGTTCTGCACAATTTAGTCTCATCTGCACAAATAGAAACAGTACTTTCAATGGCCACCTCCAGGTCATTAATAAACAAGTTGAAAAGCAAGGGACCTAGTACAGAGCCCTGCGGTACTCCACTAACAACACTGGTCCAATTAGAAAATGTTCCATTTACCACCACTCTTTGTAGTCTATCTTTTAGCCAGTTCTCTATCCAGGTACAAATACTATGTTCCAGGCCAACATTCCTTCATTTAACCAGTAACCTTCTGTGTGGCACTGTATCAAATGCTTTAGCAAAGTCTAAGTAAATCACATCCACTGCCATCCCAGAGCCTAGGTTCCTGTCATATCTGCCAAATTCTAGTGGCCTTTCTTGTATATTTAAATTAACTCCAGTATTCCTTGTAATATCATGTCCAATATGGCCACTCTGTAATAAGTCTCCACTATGCATACTATAATTCTGTAATAACATCCTCTATTATTTCTTATGCTTTCCTGCAATATTGTGTCTAATATACAGTACCTAATGGAACTATGTAATATTGTGTTCAGGGAGCCTAATGTTACTCTGTAATACAATGTGCTACATGCCTACCCGAGGTTATATGTTATTCTATAACAGTCCATTCTTTGTCGGTAACATTGTCTCCCTTATACCTCATTACTCAATAACACTGTGCCTAACAGTAACCTAATATATCATTTTGATATGATTTCTGATATTCTGTAACCTTTGGATTTATGGTATACAAATTCTTATACAGTAACATGGGACAAACAATGCCATTGCACACATGATATATTCTCCCATAGCTTGTAACCCCTGCAGCACATGCTTTAATCCAATGTAGCTTTCAGCCAGCACACTTACATTAGTAACACACACTTACATTAGTAACACACACTTACATTAGTGACACACACTTACATTAGTGACACACACTTACATTAGTGACACACACTTACATTAGTAACACACACTTACATTAGTGACACACACTTACATTAGTGACACACACTTACATTAGTGACACACACTTACATTAGTGACACACACTTACATTAGTGACACACACTTACATTAGTGACACACACTTACATTAGTGACACACACTTACATTAGTGACACACACTTACATTAGTGACACACACTTACATTAGTGACACACACTTACATTAGTGACACACACTTACATTAGTGACACACACTTACATTAGTGACACACACTTACATTAGTGACACACACTTACATTAGTGACACACACTTACATTAGTGACACACACTTACATTAGTGACACACACTTACATTTGTGACACACACTTACATTAGTGACACACACACACACAACCCTGCAATTATCTGCTGTAGCATGCGTTGACAGCTCTTGTCCAACTGACAGTTGTTAAATGTAATTAACAACCAGATTATTGTATATATGTATCTGCTCTTACACTATGGTGGTACCTTCCAACTTTTTAATCCCTTTGTAATGTCTGGGATGGGAGCCTCAAAATTTTTAGGATTTAATGAATATCAGGAAGCAAATGAGCCTTCCCTCCCCTCCCCACTGTTTTACATCAACAATAGAACATAAAAAAGAACAATGGGGACTAGTATAGAGGGAGTTTAACATTTTAGTCCCGAACTGATGACAACGTCATACATAATATACTCCCATTTATTTTTTTAAAACTTTAATTTGAATTTTCATTACAGGATTGCAGGTATATGTTTGTATCTAATGCCTCAACTTGTATTGTGTACATATCAATAAACCAAGATTTTTTTTGTTAGTATGTTAGTAATTACATTTAGTAGTACTCGCTGTAACATTCTATAAAATGAAGGATTGGTAAATGATAAGGATATTAGAAGTCACTGAGGGGTTGTTCTGTGACCATATAAAGGCACAAGGCTGCAGACTGAGTTATACAGGGAACTCTGAGTATCACTCATGTATTATAAGGGATAATGTACCCCCTACTGTAAATGATAAGGATATTAGAAGTCACTGAGGGGTTGTTCTGTGACCATATAAAGGCACAAGGCTGCAGGCTGAGTTGTACAGGGAACTCTGAGTATCACTCATGTATTATAAGGGATAATGTACCCCCTACTGTAAATGATAAGGATATTAGAAGTCACTGAGGGGTTGTTCTGTGACCATATAAAGGCACAAGGCTGCAGGCTGAGTTATACAGGGAACTCTGAGTATCACTCATGTATTATAAGGGATAATGTACCCCCTACTGTAAATGATAAGGATATTAGAAGTCACTGAGGGGTTGTTCTGTGACCATATAAAGGCACAAGGCTACAGGCTGAGTTATACAGGGAACTCTGAGTATCACTCATGTATTATAAGGGATAATGTACCCCCTACTGTAAATGATAAGGATATTAGAAGTCACTGAGGGGTTGTTCTGTGACCATATAAAGGCACAAGGCTGCAGGCTGAGTTATACAGGGAACTCTGAGTATCACTCATGTATTATAAGGGATAATGTACCCCCTACTGTAAATGATAAGGATATTAGAAGTCACTGAGGGGTTGTTCTGTGACCATATAAAGGCACAAGGCTGCAGGCTGAGTTATACAGGGAACTCTGAGTATCACTCATGTATTATAAGGGATAATGTACCCCCTACTGTAAATGATAAGGATATTAGAAGTCACTGAGGGGTTGTTCTGTGACCATATAAAGGCACAGGGCTGCAGGATGAGTTATACAGGGAATTATAAGTAAAACTTGTGTATAAGGGATAATATAGACTCAATTTTAAATGATAAGGATTTATAATATTGTATAAAAATGACATTTTAAAAAATGCTTGCAATTTTAGTTACATGCCCTCTTATATGTCACAGAGAAGGCCCACGACTCAATATTTAAAACTCTAGGCCTGGTCCACTTTCACAGGTCACCTAATGCCATTTAAATTGTAATCTTTAAGGTGGCCAAAGACACACTAATTTATTCGTACAATAATCTGTTTGTGTGGTGGGAGACAAGGCGACCGATATTGGTAAAAAGCCTTGGATATCAGTTGTTGCGTTAGTTGGGCAGGACTGAAAATTTTGATCGGACACATTTTAAGGCTCCCATATATCATAAAGTTAATGCTGAATGATTCAGCTCTAAACATTATTACAGTGGACGAAAGATCTTTCATATGACCAATTATCATGGATGGGAAAAATCGGAATTGAAGCATGTGAGGCCACTAGACCTTGTTTCAATGAGCCATAATAATACAAGTATTTTATTTTCATAAGTATTGTTAGTAGCCAGACATTACACAAATGTTATACTGGCACTCCACAATGTGTATTGACATGATTACACGGTATCTATAAAGCTGTTTTGCACAATGGAACAAAATGTAGTCCTAAACAACTTTCCAATATCCTATTTAATGCTTTTTAAGCTGTTCAACACATTGCTGAATCAAGGTGACCACACACAAGATGATTTTAAACGGTCAATTTGGGTCCTTTAGACTGATTTGGCATCTTATTTACCTGTGTACGGGCCTTCCAACTGGCCTCCCCAACCGATATCTGACCAGAAATACAGATATCGTTTGGTTTAATTTTCTACACGTTGGAGGACTGCATCAGCTAATTGATACAGTCCTCAGCATGTCGGCACCTATTCTCAACGTTGTAATCCGGTCATTTGGTCCTAGGGGCGAACCATCGGATTAGCCCTATATTGTCCTGCCTTTGTTGGGCATATCGGGAGAAAGATCCGCTCATTTGACGACCTCGAGAAATGAGCTGATTTTATAGTGTATGGTCACCTTTAGATGGTGACTTGGACCCCTACAGACTGAATTGGTATTTTATGTTGGCCCACAAATTAGGTAAATCTGACCATTTTCTAATCTGATATCTGGTTAAGGATTGGCCAGATGTCTATTCGGCAGGCTTGAGAGTCCTGTTTAGTGAGGAACGCATTGGCCTGGTGATGCAGTCCTCTCCTGGTGGGCATCCATATGTACCATTTAAGATTTTAGAAGGTTGCACTTGTGAAATCTGCCCAGAGTTTAAGCCCTAATGTGTACTACAGACTGTCAGTCCAACCCATTTACTAAAGGGAGCTCTGCAAAAACATTGTCTGGGCAATCTCTCGGGAAATTGGGATCCCATGATACTATTTATCAAGGTGCCATTCACCTAGTCCCCAAAAAAAAGAGACACTCGTATCCTGAAAATATAGTATCTGCTCACAAAGGAGGCTTCTCCAGAAGGTTGTACTGAATAAAGTTGTTCACAAAGAACACAGTGGGGTTTAGCATTTTAAGGACAGATACACACGCTCAGATTTGGGGAGATTAGACGCCCAGCAACAAATCTCCTCTTCTTCTGGGTGACTAATCTTCCTGAACTGCCTCCCACCGGCTAGAATGTAAATCGCCTCACAAGGAAACTTCAGGCGACTTTAGAAAATGAAGGGCTCCGAGTGCCATCAAACCAGAGATTTACATTCTAGCCGGCTAGGTGAGATTAGTCGCCCAGAAAGAGGCAATTTATTGCCTGCAACTAAATCTCCCTGAATCTGAGCGTGTGTCCCTGCCCCTAGATGAGATTCATTCTGTTTCCCCACAGGAGCAGGAAGAATAGACCACGAATCCTGGCATAGAAAGACTGTGGCAAAAGGCAAACGTACCTGATGTAAATAAAGGTTGGGACCAGTTAAGACTTCATCAAATAAACCCTCTGCTTTAAGGTGGCCATACACTTTAAGATCTACTCGTTTGGTAAGGTTGCATCCAATCAATATCTGGCTGATTTCTGGCCAGATAATTGGTCGGGGAGGCCAGTCGGATGGCCCCATACATGGGCAAATAAGATGCTTACTCAGTCTAAAGGACCCGAATCAGCAGCTTAAACCTGCTCGTGTATGGCCACATCTAGGGTATACTGTAACCCTTTTCTCCATCTTCTCTCAATTTGGGATGGCTTAATTGCCCTGGCCAAATTCAATTCCAAGGGTTTTCATTGGAATTGGTTGACAGGTAAAACAGCCAAAAGATCAACAGATCTCCCTTTCCCATCCAGAAAGCTTCACACTTGTTCCTGAGAACTGAATAGTCCTGCACAAACAATGCCACAGCTTCTGCCCCACTGGACGCAGTAACCGTGACATTGGTGGCATAGTCAGCAACCCTCACCGAGGTCCAGGGGAACCCCTGCCAAAGCATCACCACCAAGCTACCTTATTAATGGATCTATGATGAAGACACAGCCAGAAGAGATCTGAAAGGACCCAGCATACCAGCCATTCACAAGAGGACAGCTTTTAGACTATGATACAAAACCTAACTAATTAATAAACCTTCCCAGGAGGCCATATCTGCAATGGAGCAACCAGAGATGTTTGTGGTTTATTCTTTAGGCTGGTCCATCATTAGCAGGTACTTTCCCCATTCACAGGCGCTACATCACTCCGAAGCCTACTGGATACCAAGGATAGTAGAAAAGGTTCTTCCGAGCCTTTGACAACGCAGTGCTGCGGGGGGTAAGTAATCTCTCTACAAGAGGAAAGATACAATTAAACATGACTTGTCAGAATCTTCCTATCCTAGTGATTGTACTATTTCATTCGTTTTACCACAATGTGACCAGTTTTCATTAGATCCCCCTAACAAACCCAGGAATTAGAATATAAGTCCTGGTATGCGACCTGTTGTCCAGATGCTCAGGACGTGGGTTTTTCTGTATAGTGGATTTTTCCTTAATTTTGATCTTCAGTGGAGCCCCCGGTTGCCATCTTCTGGCTGTTCATATTGTCTACAGGGTCTCTTCTACGACACAAAGCCTGCTGAATCACGTGCATTTGGGCCAAGTCAGGAATCTGCTTCAACTGCGCATACACAAATCAGTGTTGAGACCCAATGACAATACGAAGAGCTGGAAGATGGCGACTGGGAGCTCCACTGCGCTTCTCTGCATTTAAGGGTCAGAAGGAGTTTTTTTAACTAATGCAAATTGTGAAGAGGGGAGTGGGACAATGCCTGAAAGCTTGGGGGGGGGTTAGTTCTCCTTTAAGTCTACTAAAAATCAAGTAAACATGAAATAAAGCCAATAGGCTGGTTTCGCTTCCAATAAGGATTAATTATATCTTAGTTGGGATCAAGTACAAGCGACTGTTTTATTATTACACAGAAAAAGTAAACCAATTTAAAAAATGAGGATTATTTGGATAAAATGGAGTCTATTGCAAACCACCATTCCATAACTGAGCTTTCTAGGTAACGGGTTTCCTGATAATGGATCCCATACCAGTACAAGCATTCATATTATCATAGTGGGGGGATGACATCAGAATGTAGAAACAAGAGCAAAAGAACATCATCCAAGTGAAAACCCCATTGCTTTTTCTTTGTATCTCTTTATTATTATTATTATTCTCTTATCTCCTTATAATACACAAAAGCCATGAATATCCTGTAAATGATATCCTTATAAATGGTGAGTAATGATGTCATCAGTTATAAACGGTTAGTAGTGATGTCATTTCTGTCACATGACTCACTAGAACGTGTGTATTATAATAAATAAAGTACCCTCTGTTGGAAAATATGAGGGTATTAGAAGTAACCTCAAAATCCCATGACCTGTATAAAAGCACTTGGCCTCGTACTTTTATATGGTCATGGAACTTCTCGGTGACTTATGATATCCTAATATTTTACAATAGGGGCTACTTTATTCACTATATATTTGCCTTGTTGCGAAACATAGTTGCTAATAAAGGAAAACCAGACATTGCAACTGTTTTCTGTATTGATGTTGCTGCCTTTGCAATATAGATATGTAGATAGATGATACATTATATATATATATAGTTCAGTGATGAGCCAGCACTTACGAATAAATCATTGATATGCCTGGGTGCAGAGTCAAAATTGTGTATATGTCCATAGAAAATGATCCGCACTCACAGGTCTTAAAAATTCAACATTATTTATTTTTGAAAAGGTAAGGACTGATGTTTTGGCCTATCCTAAGGCCTTAGCCGTACCTTTTAAAAAAATAAATAATGTTGAATTTTTAAAACCTGTGAGTGCGGATTGTTTTCTATGGATATATATGGGATACTTTATTTCAACTGTTTGCAAAATCCTGGTGTTGCTGGTCTTTTATATATATATATATATATATATATATATATATATATATATATATATATATATATATATATATATATATATATATATATATATATATATATAATACACAAAAGCCATGAATATCTTGTAAATTATATCCTTATAAACGGTGAGTTCTGATGTCATCAGTTATAAACGGTGAGTTCTGATGTCATTTCTGTCACATGACTCAATGAAATGTGTGTATTATAATAAATAAAGTACCCCCAGTTGTAAAATATGAGGATATTAGAAGTTACCTTGGAGTTCCATGACCTGTATAACTCGGCCTCGTACTTTTATATGGTCATGAAACTCCTCGGTGACTTATAATATCCTTATATTTTACAACAAGGGGTACTTTATTCACTATATATTTCCTTGATTCAAAACGGAGTGCTGTCCACAAAACGGAGTGCTGTCCACAACCACAATATATATCACTGTTATGTACAGAGCAAGTGGTTTCTTGGAGTTGAATGCAGAGAAGCATCCTAGAGGTTAGCCTACCCCTGTATATGAGCACAGTGCTTCCATGTAGCTTACAGCCAACAGATCTGTGATTCCCACTCCAGCTGAGCACACTGAGGTCACATCTAAAATGCCGGGGGGGGGGGGGGGGGGGGGGGGGCTGTGGAATGCCACCCCCCTCCCTGCACAGTTACTGCCTCCCATTAACAAGTCCCAGTGGAAAGTATTCATTTAACTGGTGGTGATGCCATTAACAAGGCCCCAGAGTGTGTTAGTGGCTGTGGAAGGATATTGACTCCTGTCACCCAAGGGGACCACTTAGCAATAAATCCCAACAATTGGGCCGGACAGAGGGAGCAGCTGCTGCACATAATACAGCTTTAAATATAGCAGTCAATAAGTCTATATGCAGCTCTGGCCACTGTGCTTCAGTAAGCGGCTTGTTTAGCCAACAGACTGGCACAGTATTGCACCCTCGGCTGACTCCCCACTCACTTCATGCATTAAATACTAATCATTATTGGCAGACACTGGGGCATTACGTTTTGCTTCAGTTTGCTTTGGCAAAGCCCCTGCATATTATGTCAGCAGCGTATGTGCAGAATGCTAAGTATGGCAGTTGCCATGCGCACGAGACATGGCAGCAGGGTGAGAATGTTCTCTTACCAGATATATATTGTTCAGTGTGGTGCAATTCATTTGAACACAGACTAAGTATTAAGGTTAGATGCTTAAAGGTGTCTATATAAAGAAAATGTAATTTTCCTTTCTTATGCAGCCATTGAAGACTAAAGAAGTAGAAGATGATCGCTCCATGGTGCTTGATCAGAGGTACCCTGGGCTGCCACAATGATTATCATCCCTTACATTTGGAACTGCCCAGTAACATAACCTTTCCTTTTGCTTAAAGGAGGAATAAAGACTAACTAAAGAAGTAGGTAGAAATGTTGTACATGATGTTTTGTGCTTCTGTACCAGCCCAAGGCAACCACAGCCCTTTAGCAGTAAAGATCTGTGTCTCCAAAGATGCCCCAGTAGCTCCCCATCTTCTTTTCTGCTGATTCACTGATTCACATGCTCTGTGCTGCTGTCACTTACTGAGCTTAGGGAGCCACTCACAATATACAGTACACATAGAATAGAAATGTCACAATATAAGGCTGATTAGTAATTAATACACATAATTACTACATGGCAGCACAGAAACCAGTGCAATTAGCATCAGAATTGAATAATCAGCAAACCTGTAGCATCAGCTTATATTACAGCCAGGGAAGCTCATTTTCTGCTGGATAATTAGTGACGAGCCCTAAGCTTAGCTTCTCAACAGCCAATCAGAGCCCACTGAGCATGTGAGTGTCACAGACACTTTCCAAGATGGTGACCCCCTGTGACAAGTTTGAAGTCCTGGATCATTGCTGCTATTGACAAGCTCAAACTTTAGCCTCGTGCAATAAGTTCACTATATAAAATAGGCCATTTTAAGGGTTTAATTCTGCTTTAAGGGTGGATGGAATTCCAAGAGTGGTTTTTGGAGAGCATACATGGAGCCAGTAAAAGTTACTCCTTCATACCAAGTTGGCAGTTTATGGGCTAGTGTGGGGCCCTCAGAAAGGCCAGCTAGCAATAGCTACACTGAAAACAGACCAGATATCTATTAATCAGGTCTGAAAATCCTATTGGGCCAACACCATGCCAGATGGGTCTATGTTGCCCATAGTATGATCTGATTGTTGTCCTCCCAGGCAATGATTAGATCAGGCCAATTTGGCCCAGCACATGGGTTGCCATATTGGGCAAAAACCCGCTCATCTGGTGATATTATCAAATGAATGGATCTTATTTGGCATTAGACAAACGCTGATGTAATTCCAGCATTGATGGATGCGGTCTTAGTCTGCTCAATAATTACAGGCTGTTGGTGAAGATCTGTAATGTATGTTTGAGAGAGACTGTTTGGTTAATAACATGATAATAAGTGCTCATCTTGAGTTTATAAGGATCACATGTTGTCATTAATAATTGCTGGCTATGAATCTGCACATTCCTGGGGGGTTCACCACCACTTGTGAACAATGAAATCATCAATATTTACAAGTAGAAGTCCTATGGACAGTTAAATGGGATATATATATATATATATATATATATATATATATATATACAGTATACACACGCACAGTGTATTTAAAGAGCTGATTGGAAGAATACAGAATAATGCAGCAACATGATACCCAGCATTAGATCATTTGTCTAGATACTCAGTAACCTTATATATATCGGAGAGCAGTTTCATATACATTGTGAAGCTTTGTTACTACTCCTCATGGATGGAGAGGAGAAAACAATGTTTCTCTGCATTTAGAGGGTTAAACTATCCTCCCCCCCCCCCGACACACTAACTACAGACACATAGCAATGGCAAATGTTCAGCCCTTTTTATCCAGAGTAAAATCACCTTATTTCACCCTATAAAGCACGTCTGGTTGGAGCAAACTGGCACTGCCCATATCACTGCAGCACTCAGCGTAGCCCTGCTACAATGCCCTGATTGGCAGACTAATATTCCTACTGGGCCCGTGTTGCTATAAAAAGCCGCCTTTATTATGGAAGTCCCAGTGCCCGTAAGTTGTTGCCATGGAGACCGAGCAGTGACGGAGTGACAGCATGTGCTCGTAGAAGTGAGACGCGCGGGGGGCAAGGGGTGGCACCAGGAGTCCATACACCGAGACGCACACAGGGGGAGACTGCTGCAGCTTCCAACCAATATCCTGCATAATAAGATTGCGCAGCAGATCCACCACTCACTGTGCCTAGTAACAGAGGCCGGATATGTAGGCCAGGACCACAGGCAGTCTCTTCTGTAACTAGATCTTTTGTAACTGCACAGCCAAATCTAAAGATGCCATTTATTTCGAGGCCTCGTTATCGATTTATGTATAAGGCATTAAAGGGATACTGACATGGGAAAAAATGTTTTTTTCAAAATGCATCAGTTAAAGGAGAACCAAACACTTGCTAATAAAAACTCCTACCCTACATAGACCCCCCTCCCTGCTCCCCACCGTCCTAGTTGGTACCTTTGGTAAATGCCCCTGACTCTTTACTTAAAGGAGAATGAAATTCCCTGGGCGCAAAACCCTCCCCTGTGTTGCCCCTCCTCCCCCCTGGCCTACCTGTCCCCCCGGGCAAATGCCCCTAACTTGTTACTCACCTCTCTGCGCAGGTCCTGTCCACGGAGCTCACAGGCGCCATCTTCTCCCAAGCGCTCTTCTTCCTGCTTTGATCTGCGTTTTTGGTGCATGCGCAGTAGGAGCATTTACTGGCATTTACTGGATCTACTGCGCGTGCACCGAATGTCACGGAAAACTTTGTGACTTTTGGCGCATGCGCAGTAGATCCAGTAAATGCCAGTAAATGCTCCTACTGCGCATGCACCAAAAACGCAGATCAAAGCAGGAAGAAGAGCGCTTGGGAGAAGATGGCGCCTGTGAGCTCTGTGGACAGGACCTGCGCAGAGAGGTGAGTAACAAGTTAGGGGCATTTGCCCGGGGGGATAGGTAGGCCAGGAGGGAGGAGGGGCAACACAGGGGAGGGTTTTTGCGCCCAGGGGGCTTCCTTCTCCTTTAACCCTCGGTGCAGATTGAGGTCATCAGAGCTCACGGACGCCATCTTCTTCTCTTCGATAGTCAATGGGCGTTTTTTCTTATGGATTTTTTTTTGTCCAAATGCTATAAATTCAATAGGCGTTTTTTCTTATGGTGACTTTTTTGTCCTAATGCATTAAAGTCAATGGGTGTTTTTTCTTATGGGCGTTAATGCAAATTTTTGTGAAAAAATTCACACATGGCGAAATTCAGAATTTTGGTGAGCAAAGCTTATCGGAAAACATCGTCCAACCTAAACAACCATTTCAGACTGTTGGACATCAGGACATCAAGACACCAGCGGCCAGGCCCGGACTGGCAATCTGTGGGTTCTGGCAAATGCCAGAGGGGCTGCTATATGTTGCTATAGACAGTCACTATTTATTGGGCTGGTGGGGGGCTACTTGGGCCTCTGTGTACTTGGAATGCCAGGGCCTAATGTGACTCCCAGTCCAGACCTGCCCCAAGCTGCACATACTAGGAAACAAGTTTCATTGAAACCACTGTTTAACACTAATATTAACAATTGCAGAGTTTATAGAAACACAACTAGCAGTAGCACTGATTGAGATTCAACTGAAGCAAATTTCAGTCCATTGTTTATATTTTAATCGAGAACAATCTGTTCATTTCTATAGACAGAATTGCTCCAGTTTTATCTCCCTCATTATGCATTCTAATGGCTTTAGTTTGGCAAATGTTCCATCATAAGGGAAGCAGAAGATATCATGGTGATTTGTATGGGACTGGTTATGTAGAGCTGCCCAGTGGTGAGAATGCTGAGCCCAGTAGATTTGCTCCATCTCAGTCCTTACCTCCAGTTTCCATCTGGCCAACCACTCATCTCGCTTCCTCTTGCTGATGTAATAGGGGTCCCCAGCCTGGAAGGGTAGTCTTTGCATTGGCCTCTGACGTAGACTAGTCTCCCAGCTTAATCCTCCACGCAGCCGGCTTCGGTATCCCTGCTCAACCGTATTTGAAAAAAAAATAAAAATCAATAAGCCCTATCTGGCTAATCATTATAATAGTTAGCTGGTTGTGAGTATCAGCTACCTACATGGAATAACAGTGGGTTCCATTTTTGACTTTGTTAGACCAAACTGGCAGCTTTTGTGTATCTGACACTGATCAATCTGGGTGGAAATTCTCATTGAACGCATGCTGCATTGCAATGTGTATGGACTGTGGGGGTATCATTTACGGGCAGGAGGGCCAAACATGGGAAGCAAAATGGCTCATTATGGACCCATACAAGTCACCATGTAGGCAACTGGGTTCCAAATTAGAAAGATCAGCCGTATATATTGTAGGTCATACACCAAATAAGTACTACTTAAGGACGGGACAAAGCTTTACTGAGTGACACCATACATGTAATATTGTATTATTATTATTCCCTGTATTGTAATTATACTGTACGTGTATATGATGTCAATGGAACACTGCAATCAAAACCTTATTTTATTGATAAAATTGTGGGGAAAAGTAAGCAATTCCCCCCGAGGAATCACAAGCAGCAAATCATACACTGGTAAATAGACATGACTACACTGATGCAACTGCAAACAACACATCTCACAGTCCTATCAGGCCTTGTAGTGCCCATCTGACACCATTGAACTGAATAACCAATCAGAAAATGCTATTTTAGGTGTCCTACAGCATCACAAGAGCAAACCGTAAGCACAAACATCTGAATTCGAATATCAAAGGAAAAAGAAGATCGTTGCTGTAAATGCTGAAATATTACCTACAAAACTGGAAAAGGAACTTATGTTTTACTCCCAAAAATGACTGGTTCACTTAAGAGCAGATCAACTCACACTCAAGCTAGGCTGAGGGCACACAGTGGACGTTGGCCCAGAAATGGCTAGTTTTGCATTTTGCAGGCCAACCTCCCGTGTTCCATGCTTCCAAGTGGAAGTTGTACTTTTCGGTGAAGATAAATGGAGCTTGGAAAGGCAGTGGAACTACTTCTCTCAGCCTGCAAGAAGCGGAGCCAATGCTCCTTGTGCTGTCAGCCCTAGAGAACCAATGCCGTCCCCAGACTAGATAATCAGGATGATGAAGTATTTTGGATATGGCTAAGCAGTGACATCCTCTATACTCAAGGCCCTACTTTATACCAGTTTGCAGGTGTTGTTGCACTACACAGCCGGCGGAGGTCATGAGAAGAATCAACGTAAAATAAACTCTGGAGAACCACAGCAAATTCAGTGTGTTTATTTTTCACTTCACAACTGTTTCAGATAAACATATCCTTCATCAGGTGCTAGTTACAGTGTGAATTATCACCTGATGAAGGATATGTTTATCCAAAACCTGTTGTGAAGTGAAACATAAACACTGAATTTACTGTGGTTCTCCAGAGTTTATTTTAAGTTGATCTTGGAAGTGTTGTGGCTTGGACGGTGCCACTGCTCTGTTGAGAGGAACCCTATCAAACATTGGAGTGAGGGACCACCTAAAATTTGCAATAACCTAGTCATGAGAAGAATCCAATACTAACACAGGCATACAAAGAATGGTCCAATGAATCTTTCCTTCCATCAAGGGCTACTGAAAGCATCACCCAAATCAGTGGTGCTAGTCACAAAAAGCCATATCACAAGCACTACAAGCAATAAAATCACAATGAGGCAATGAAGTACCCCAAGGTGACCCACACCTGCCATGGACGTCCAAATTCAACTGCCTCACACTGAACCTGCGGGGATCAGGTCAGCCCACACATCACTAGTGCCTAGCGTCCCTACACATCATTTACATAATACTGAGTTCAGAATTCATTTGATTTTGTGTTCTGTGCATTAAATGTTCTTACGCCTATATCCTATATAAAGCAGACCCAACAAACAATGTATGCAGGTACCAGAGTGTGTTGGTAACGCTGGAATACAGGGAATTATAATACAGTTATCACACATGTACCCAGGGGGCCTGGTATTATGCCTTGCTCTGATACAGTGGAGCTCAATGGGAATGTAACCTGCAATAATCTCTGTTATTTGTAGTGTATTTCATGCTTGATACTTGCCTCTGATTTGGGAGAGTCGGAGCTTGTATCTTCCTTCTCTTCTTTGCCTAGAAGGACAGACAATACAGGGCTAGTTAGCACATTGTATGTTCACAGCCAACTATTGTATGGACTGAGCGTGGGAATTTTGTCTACTTCAGATCTGTTTCCGACTCATGAACACCCCACATGGTTAAGAGAGCCCAGGAAAGAAGAGAGGTTTTGATGAGTTGTTCCCTAAACCAACAGCCAGTCAGTGGGCACTGTGGTACCTCGGGGGGTGGCAGAGAGTTTATTTGGGGTGATGGTGGTTTTTATGCTCTGGGGCAGAAGCGTTGGCAAGTACCATTAACCAACCACCTGTTAAGAGCAAATTTGATTGGTTGTTGTGTGTTACAAGGCTTTGAAACCATTGTTATACTGCTTCCTTTGCTCTTCATGGAACTGATATTCTGTTTAACCTGAAAGCTACAAAAGAATTTCTGGCTGAATGGGCAGACCCATTAAGGCACGGTTAAAAACCAATGCCAAGCATTAACAGAGTGACCCTTTAACATTTTCTTTTTGCTTTACCCTTATGGGACCTCACCGGAGGGTCTGGTTAGGATGAGATTATTATGTCTTGTAAAGTGTACTGATTTTTTTGTTTCAACCTGACAAGTTATAGTGGCCATACACGGGCAGATAAAGCTGCAGATTTCAGTCGTTTGGACCAATTTGACAGCTTATCTGCCCGTGTACGGGGGCTTCCGACGGGTCTTCCCGATCGATATCTGGCCACGATATCAATCTGGAAGGTTGGATTTTTACCCGACCGACCCGTCGGAGCCGCTTGGCGCATCGTAATTCGATCGTTCGGCCATACGGCCGAACGCCCGAATTACCCCCGATATAGCCACACAGTTTAGTGGCATATCGGGGAAAGATACGCTCGTTTGGCGATGTCGCCAAACGAGCGGATCTTTGAGTCTATGGCCACCTTCAGTTACTGACCCTTCCCTGCCAGCATGGACTCTGCTGCCTTTTTGTGTATTGTGGGTAGGTTCCAGGCAGGAGTATGGGCTTCCAAGGCCACAGCTATAACAGGCACCACTATGATAAGGCTTGAGTACGGCACAACCCTGACGTTCCATCTACACTCTGTATATGGAGACAGTTCTGCTGGAGATATTCTAATACGTGGTAGTTTAATCCCTGATGTAAAAGTATTTTGTTACAATTCTGACAACATGACAAGTAGAAACCACATTCAAACACAGGAAAAAGTAAAAATTCGAAAGGGCCGAAAATAACAAGCTGATAGCTGAGGCCAGACATCCTTTATATACAGAAAAGCCTCAATTTTGCATCTCCTGATTTTCCTACATTTTACACCAGTTTATTTTTGTGTCCTACTAATATACTATGCTTAATACATTTCCCTTACTTTACATTTTCACAGATTTTACACCGTTCTCTTTCGGATTCCCTGAAAAAGATAAAATGGGGGTTCTAATGTTTTTGTCTTTCTGGAATAAGAAAATATTGATATTATCCATCAGTGACACAGAAAGTAGTCTTTAAATGTAAAAGCGAAACTCAGTCTTGGGGTTTCAGTCAGTGAATGGCCTTCAGTTTCAGGCCACATAGTTTAAAGGTGGCCATACACGAGCAGGTTTAAGCTGCTGATTCTGGGTCCTTTAAACCGATTTGGCAGTTTATCTGCCCATGTATGGGGCTTTCCACCAGGCCTCCCCAACAATATCTGGCCAAAAATAGACCAGATATCAATTGGCCAGGTTTGAGTTTCCCCACGATCGAGGACCGCATCGGCTATTTGATGGGGTCCTCGTCCCCTCGGCACCCATTATCATTGGATTAGCCCAATATTACCCTGCCTTTTGTGGGCATACCTGGAGAAAGATCCGCCAGTTTTGGTGACTTGCCCAAAGAGCGGATCTTATAGCGTGATCTCCAACCAGTGGCTCATGGACAACATGTTGCTCACCAACCCCTTGGATGTTGCTCCCAAAGCAGTTGCTTAATTTTGCATTCCAGACTTGGGAGGCAAGATTCATTTGTATAAAAACAGGTGTACTGACAAACAGTCTCCTGCAGGCTGCGGTCTACATAGTGACTTTCAATAGGCAATCACAGCACTTATTTGTCACTATCCAGGAGCATTTTCACTCCTGTGTTGCTCCCAGGTTGAAGTAAAACCTTGTTATACATCATTATATATAATGCAGGATGGCAAAATGCAGAAGCTAGAGGAATATTTGTTGGGCTAAAACAGTCTGTGCCTACATGCAAACATTTATTTTTTTATTGAATTTAACAAATATTCTGTACAAAATAATGAAAATATGTAGTTTCTTCCAGGATAGAACATGGGTTACCCTAAATTAAATCTGGGCCCTTGCTGTTGAAATGGAGGAGGTGTATATGGAATTGTGGAGGTGTGCCAGTGATGTCATAGCTTGGCAATTGACAATAACATCACAACTGACATAAGCAATACCCTTACTCTTAACAATCAAGTCTCTATTGTGCTGAGGATCACCCCACTAACACTAATTTTGGGGCTATGGGCTGTCCAGCTCTCTAGTCAGTGCTATGAAAGAACCTACCACTGAATCTCCAGACCTTGGTCACAAATCGGCCTTCCCTGCCTGAAATATACTGGGGCCTACACCTTTGCAAGAGACACCGCTTGGCTCCATGTACTCACTTTTCTCTGAGCTGTTGGACAGCCTTCTTCTCCCTCTTTTCTTGGTTGCGCAGATCACTGAAACATCACAGTCCTCCATTTGCTGAGGATCCATCTCATCGCTTGGAGTGCAACATCCATTCTCCACCACCAGGTTTACCTCACTGTCTCTTAGCAGTTCTGGTGAACCACAGGTCTTCATGTCTCTTAGACTTAGCTCTGGTGTTGGTCGATCTTGGCTGGACCTCTCTGGCTTGTGCTGCCTGTTGGCGGAATCCATATCTCCATTGTGAATTGGATCTGGGTGTGTGGTGTCTGGAGACATGTGGCACTTAGGAACTGAGGCAATGTCTTTGGATACATTAGCGCTTTCCACCTAATATTAAACAAAAGAATGTCCGGTTATTGCTTGCGTTGAACCACTCAGACATACCCATCGTAGTAAAAATGTTCCCAGAATAAAACCTGCCATGTAAATAAATCCAGCTATATGGATGTTACAAAAAAAAGGCTGCCAAAGCTGAGGGAGACTGTGATTACTCACTGGATCTGCATGACTTCTGGAACATTCAGCTATAACTCTAGTAGATTCTAAAACAACTGGACTTGCTAAGTAATCCATTGAAGACATTTCACTACTCTGAAAGCTATATCCTCCAGTTACTGTATATAGTACACTGGTGTGGATCTAGTCATCAAGCATCTCAATCGAGCCTGAGTGGTAGACATTCATACAAGCCTGTGGCCCCCTCCCTGGGGTTTGCTAAGGTAGAGGCCCCATGTCTGCATTGTTCTATAGTGTCCCAGGCTCTCTGCTATATCAATGATCAGCGGGTCATGAGAACAGACTTATCTCTCTTCCTGTTCCTGTGCTGCCAACAACCTATCCAAGGGCCCCACTTGCCTCCACAATGAGCTCTCCTGCAGAGGAACAGAGTGCTGCACTCCTAAACCTCATGACCTTTGGCCAAGCTCTTTATTCAGACAAATGTGCTGCTTTTCTTGAGTAAATAGATTTACTTTCAGAGACGTGAGCTGAGCCCAAAGTGCAGATGGCCTGATAATAACCAGTAGAACAACAACCACATTGCACGAGAAGTTGTAGCAAATTACTTCTGGGCCTAACAAGCCCACCCACAGTTGCAGTTCGTTTTGCAATTGTATTTCTGCATATTTATAGGTGTTTTTGTAGGTGACAAAGTACTCCCAGGGTAGCCTGGTTCCAAACATGGTGCATATTTAATGTTTTCTCTAATGTCTCATCTAACCTACTGCAGAACTTGGCAACACACCAAACCTGGGCCACCATTATGTGGGGACAGGACAGAAGACTGTGGTTGACCAGGAAAAAAAACCACAACAGTTCTGACTCTCAGGTCCAGAAAGAGGTAGGACTTTGAGCACGGTTTAGGATGGCTTAGTAGCAGGTTGCACCAAATGAAAAACTGGAATCAGAACGTTAAATGAATTTATTATGTGCAAGCAGGAATGGTCACTGACACCTTCTATCAGCACCTCTTAAATGTAGTTTATGTGACAATAATGTCCCCTTGATACTTGGTTTATGGGGCTCTGCCTCCTTCCCTTGCCCTGGCAATGAAGGAGAGGCTGCTTTCACTTCTAGCAAGGGAGGCACAAACGTTTGAGGAGTTGAATTCAGGACAAGCAGAACATCTACAGGAAGATTATAGAGTTTCAGAAATGACACCAGATTGAAGGATTAGAATTGGAAGCCTGGGGCCTCGGGAGGGGAGGGGAGTCGGCGGCAGAGTTCAGGGAAAGCTCAGTCACTGTCAAAGGGGAACTCCACACAAATAGAGTTTTTGTTGAATAATGACAAAAAAAGTCTTTCTAGTTTCAAATATTCAAAGGTTTTCATTAGTTTTAATGTTTATTTGTAAATATATATTAGTCTGGCTGTTTATATACTCTGCACTGCTGGTTCTGACCAGTAAAAGCCAGTTTATTAACAGACCTGAAAGAGGGAACTGACATAGTAAAGGTGGACATAGACGTTGAGATCCGCTCGTTTGGGTGATGTTGAATGGGTGGATCTCTCCCCGATATGCCCAATGATGGGATCAGAATGGATCCGATACGGGTGGTTGAATCATGCACAGATGCGGCCGCGATCCAACGGGATTTTTTAACCTGCCCAGGGTAGAGTTCTGTGCAGGTCTATTTTCTTATACCCATACCGACCCATACCTACTACCTGTGACCCATCAACCCTCAATTTTTTCCTCTTAATCCGCTACCGAAGCCGACCAGCAGTAGGCCAACCAACCTTCCGATCCGGGGACACATAAAACCCGAAGTGACGTCACTTTCGACTGGAAGTGACGTCACTCCAGCAATGGATCTGCACAAAAATAACACATGGGAGGGATCAAGCTTGCACCTTTGTTATGTACACAGCTGGGTTACCTGAGGAATGCCTGCACGCCCAGTGAATCAGGGACTTTATGACCAAAACCCGATCACTATGTGGGTATTCCGCAGGTACCCAACTCGGTGTAGGACACGTGATGAGAATATGGGACACGAATAGTCAAGTTATGTAGCGTCTCTCTGTTTTGTATAATCCCATTGTGAATTGTTGTGCAGTCGGATGTTTGCTAGTGCAGATATGGGACCTGTTATCAAGAATGCTCAGGACCTGGGGGTTTCTGTAATTTGGATCTTCATACCTCAAGTCTACTAGAATTCAGGTAAACATTAAACCCAATAGTCTGGTTTTGCTTCCAGTGAGGATTAATTATATCTTAGTTGAGATCAAGTACAAGCTGCTGTTTTATTATTACACCGAAACAGGAAATTATTTTTCAAAAATTTGGATTATTTAGACAAAATGGAGTTTATGGGAGAAGGCCTTTCTGTAATTTGGAGTTTTCTGGATAATGGGTTTCCAGATTACAGATCCCATACCTGTACCATATTTTGAGCTATAAAAGAAATGCAGGTTTTCTGTATGTCACTAGCAGTGTCTCTCACGCTCTTGCACTGCACCACTACAGAATATATATACATATATATACCCTCCCCAATGCAAGTAGCTATCTCCAGGCTTAACAGGTGCTCAGAGGCAGGTGTACAATACAGGGCTCCCACACACTTACACAATAGTTGTTGTGTGTTAGTCTGTTATATAAAGAGTGACAAGAAACACAATGTGTGCTCTCTTGTTCTTCCATTTCTTATGAATAGGCAGCAGCTCAGCATGGCACATACACCTGCATTACAGTAATGGGCCTGGCACATAAGTAAATAAGGTCTCTATATAATAAAGTAGGAATCTGGTTAGTCTCACCGCTCGTAGTCCTGGTGATCTGTCACATTCCCGGTGAGTATGGGCCAAGCAGACACGTGCTTCTAGTGAGCGGCACAGACTTTTGTGCATCCTGTAGATTGACACTTTCACTTCTGTGCACTAAATGTCAGCTCCGTCACTAGACACACGCCACTCTCCTATCAACTCCTACATCATTTCCTCTCAATCAGAAAAACATACAAACCCGTGTGTGTTATGTATACTGCCAGTTTGTCTTATCTGTCTGCCAATGTGTGTGTTATCTGTAGCCAAGTCTGTCTGTGCCTCAGACCTGTCTGGATGTCATTTATCTGCCAGTGTGTCTGTGTGTTTATATAGTGAATAAAGTACCCCCTCTTGTAAAATATAAGGATATTATAAGTTACCGAGGAGTTTCATGACCATATAAAAGTACGAGGCTGAAGGCCAAGTTATACAGGTTATGGAACTCCAAGGTTACTTCTAATATCCTCATATTTTACAACTGGCGGTACTTTATTTATTATAATACACAAGTTTCAGTGAGGCATGTGACAGAAATGACATCTGAACTCACCGTTTATAACTGATGACATCAGAACTCACCGTTTATAAGGATATAATTTACAGAAATACTATAATACTACAGAAATAATATAATAATACCTTTGTTGTAAAATATAAGGATGTTCCATGGCCATATAAATGCTTTAATACAGGTCATGGAACCCCAAAGTGACTTCTAATATCCTCATTTTTTAATAAGGGCTATTTTATTTATTATAATACACAAGTTTCAGTCAGTCATGTAAGAGATATGATATCACTAAGCACCAATTAAAACTGATGACATCACTAAGCACCATTTATAATAGTGATGTGGTTTTAACCCCTGGGTCGGCGATCAGGGGTGGGCTGGTTTGGGTCTATAAATGGAGGGGGAAAGCCAGGTGCAGGTGAAGTTTTTCGTGGGATAAGGATATCATTTACAGGATATTCATGTCTCTTGTATTACAGTATATACCAATGTGTAATTGTGTGTTACTGTGTGTAGGAGTGTGTGTGCTCCATTTGCAGTCAGATTGAGACAGATTGAATTCAGTGAGAAAATCTCATGCTTTCAATTTGAGGATCTGAAACTTCCATGAGATTAACCTTGATATATTTAATACCCTGAAATTCAGTGTTTATTATTGCTGCTGTCATGAATTTATGAGACTAATGTGTTATTTTCCCTTCCAGGACCCGAACCGCAACCTGCAGATTTACCCACTTTGATCTGCTACCCGACCCGGACTGCAACTGCCTTATCCGCAACCTGACCCGCCGACCACCAGCAAACAGGAAGTGATGGAGCTACAAACCGGAAGTGACATCATCAAATGTGGGCGGGACAGAAACACGTTTTGTAAAACTTTAAAAAGAGTAAAATATAGACAATATTACATAAGATAAGAAATTTAGATGAGATCCACAACCCGGCCTGCGACTCCGCAAACCCACGGGTATACCCGCACCTGAAAATCCTCCCCTCATTCCGCGGGGTGGCCGATTTTTTTGTGGGTAACCCGTGAGTAGCCGACCCGCTGCAGGACTCTCCTGTAACACACTGCAGGACTGTGTAATTACAGGTATAGAGTAGTGTGTATGTACTACATATGTACTACATAGTAACCAGCACTTCCCCTCGGGGCACAACTCTGCTGTTTTTGCTTCACCTTAATTCTCTATTGGCAGAGGCTCAGTGTGGGTATCTACAAGATTTCCTTGAGTTGCTTAAATTGCTTGCCCATTGTTTGCCACTGGTTTAGCCTAGTGGGATAGTTCTTATAACAGCAGTTCTATTCTATATTATGATGGAGCTTTATTCACAACCAGAGCCAGCAGTTAGGTTGGGCTGCATTTGACCTACTGTGCTTCCCAACAGGGTGCTACTGGGGTTACAAAATCACCCGCTGTATTTCCATTCAGTCGATCTATATTGAGTATGGCTTCTTAGGTTAAACAAATTGTGCTAGATACATGGAACATCCTTCCAGCAGATTTCATAGGGAATGACATTTAATACTGGGCAGCAAAATATGTGTGAAGAGATTGAGAAGATCCGAGACGTTGCGCATTATTACAAACTCGTTGCTGTGAAGGAGAAAAGAGAGACACTTGTATTTAAAGTCTGGTTTGATTGGGAGCCAGGAGAGAGGAGCTGAGGTGAGGGATGGAATTAGGAAGATGATCTCAGCTGCTGCATTAAAGAAAGACGTAATCACATAAGTAACGAGGTGAGTTATGGGTTACAATAGTCACGCCAGGAAAGACTGAGATCACTGAACAGAACATACTGCTTATTGGTCAACATGGCAAACTTTCAAGCTGAATAAGAAAATCTATCCACCGACAGGGAGGTGATCAGTGTTCAGATTTTCTGCTAAATCTCCTGTATCATTTTTTTAAAGGATAACTTAACACCCCCAGTAATAAAAATCCCTACCCAGTACCCTACTTAGTTTGCCGTCCCTGCTCCCCCGCCTCCACAAAGGTGATAACACCTCTAAATGCCCTAATCCTTTACTCGCCTATAGGTGCAGTAAGCGTAGTGGAGTTTGTGGGCGCCATCTTCCGGCTCTTCGCATTTCTTTGTCTCCTCTTTCTTCCATTCTGAGATTTCTGTCACTTTTGGTGCATGCGCAGTTGCTACAAACCAGAAGACTTCTCCAACTGCGCATGCGCCAATACAGCACTTCCCAAAGAGTTGGAAAATCACACCCACAAACTCCTCTCCGCTTACTCTGCACCTATAGGCGAGTAAAGGATTAGGGGCACTTAACCACCTTATAACCCCATTAATGTCTCAATTATATAGTGAATAAAATACCCCCTATTGTAAAATATAAGGATATTATAAGTCACTGAGGCCGAGTGCTTTTATACAGGTCATGGAACAGGGCTACTTTATTATAATACACAAGTTTTAGTGAGTCATGGAACTCCGAGGTAACTTCTAATATCCTCATATTTTACAACTGGGGGTACTTTATTTATTATAATACACACATTTTAGTGAGTCATGTGACAGAAATTACATCACTACTCACCGTTTATAACTGATGACATCACTACTCACCGTTTATAAGGATATATTATATTATTAAGATATTCATGGCTTTTGTGTATTATAAGGATATAATGTATTATATGTACATATAACTTCAAAACCCACCGGAATATTGAATGAATTTACATTGGGAAGTTGCTCAAAATGTTGTTTTCTTTCATTATTTAACTAACAAACAAACCATTTTTTTGTTTCCCCTTTAAAGGAGAAGGAAAGGCTAAAAGTAAGTAAGCTTTATCAGAAAGGTCTATATAAATACACCAGTAACCCTTCAAAGTAATGTTGCTCTGAGTCCCCTGTCAAACATCACATTTCTTTCCTTCTATTGTGTACTCATGGGCTTCTGTATCAGACTGTTTTCAGCTTAAACCTCCAGGGCTAGGGCTTGAGCATGCTCAGTTTGCTCCTCTCTCCCTCCCTGCTGTAATCTGAGCCCAGAGCTATGAGTGAGCAGGGAGAGACTCAGGCAGGAAGTGATGTCACACCAAGCTAATATGGCAGCTGCTATCCTAAACAAACAAAGAGAGCTTCTATTATTATAGCTTGTACTATTGTGGCTAACCTATTGGCAATAAACTACTTTGGTAGCTTTCCTTCTCCTTTAATAGTTTCACAAGCTTATATGGAAACGTCAGGAGCTTCACAAGAACCTGTATACACAAGAGAAAGTAAGCAGAGTATATTTCCCCTTTAATTGTCATAGAGTGAATAGGTGTGTGTGTGTGCGCAGCACGTGTGTGAGCCTTGGCAAGTGTCTTTATATGATGAGTGCTCAGCAGCCAAGAAGCCTTGTTACCTGCGGGCTAGCCATGCGATCATTTCATTTACGTCAATAAAACACAACAGCGAAGACAAATGTTTTCTTAATTCTCTTGCTTTCACTTTGCAACATTACCCTGCAGCCCAGGAATTCCACTACACGTCTGTCTATTTATCATTCTGTGCACAAAGCACATTAATCATGTGCCATAGAGCTGACACTTCTCACATATACTGGCTGCTGATTGGATGAACCGAGCGTCCGTCGTGCTCCCTTACCATGAGTAATAGATTATATCTTTCTGTTGATTCACCTCTAAGTTACATTGAGTATGTTATAGAATAGCACCTTTCTACTGACCTTCATTATTTATTTTCTGTAGGTTTTGAATTATTTGCCTTCTTTGTCTTAATCTTTCCAGCTTTCAAGTAACACTGGACTGGCTTTATGCAAGTTCTCAGACCAACCTTTCTCTACTAAATGCATTGAGCTTGGGCAAACAGTTGGGTCCTTGTTGGGCAATTGTATAAACAGATTTGATCCGTAGTGTGTAGGGCCTGGTCTAATAGCACAGCAGCACCCACACAACCTCTATAGTGTGTATATATATATATATGTCTAGTGGCTGGCAGGAAGCTGTGCATGGACAGATAGCAGGACACTTCCATTTCTGGGTAAAGCCACAATGTGGGGCCGGGCAGTGCAGCCGTGCGGTGTGAGATTGTGGTTACATTGTGTAGCACTGATGTCTGCACCCTCCTCTCACTGAGCAAAGCAACACTTACACACAATCACACAGGTATTGCACGAACAACGGAAATCACACCCAGCACCATAGGGCTCCCACGTGGCTACAGGACTCCTACAACTGCTCAGTGTTCTACGGGTATAATAAACTTTATTTCAAACTGTCCACATATGTATTCATACACATACGTTGGGTACAGTAACTTCTACTGTCTTTCCATGCAGATTTTGGATGTACCTGCGGAATCCAGCTTAATCACTGAGGGGTTGTTCTGTGACCATATAAAGGCACAAGGCTGCAGGCTGAGTTATACAGGGAACTCTGAGTATCACTCATGTATTATAAGGGATAATGTACCCCCTACTGTAAATGATAAGGATATTAGAAGTCACTGAGGGGTTGTTCTGTGACCATATAAAGGCACAAGGCTGCAGGCTGAGTTATACAGGGAACTCTGAGTATCACTCATGTATTATAAGGGATAATGTACCCCCTACTGTAAATGATAAGGATATTAGAAGTCACTGAGGGGTTGTTCTGTGACCATATAAAGGCACAAGGCTGCAGGCTGAGTTATACAGGGAACTCTGAGTATCACTCATGTATTATAAGGGATAATGTACCCCCTACTGTAAATGATAAGGATATTAGAAGTCACTGTGGGGTTGTTCTGTGACCATATAAAGGCACAAGGCTGCAGGCTGAGTTATACAGGGAACTCTGAGTATCACTCATGTATTATAAGGGATAATGTACCCCCTACTGTAAATGATAAGGATATTAGAAGTCACTGAGGGGTTGTTCTGTGACCATATAAAGGCACAAGGCTGCAGGCTGAGTTATACAGGGAACTCTGAGTATCACTCATGTATTATAAGGGATAATGTACCCCCTACTGTAAATGATAAGGATATTAGAAGTCACTGAGGGGTTGTTCTGTGACCATATAAAGGCACAAGGCTGCAGGCTGAGTTATACAGGGAACTCTGAGTATCACTCATGTATTATAAGGGATAATGTACCCCCTACTGTAAATGATAAGGATATTAGAAGTCACTGAGGGGTTGTTCTGTGACCATATAAAGGCACAAGGCTGCAGGCTGAGTTATACAGGGAACTCTGAGTATCACTCATGTATTATAAGGGATAATGTACCCCCTACTGTAAATGATAAGGATATTAGAAGTCACTGAGGGTTGTTCTGTGACCATATAAAGGCACAAGGCTGCAGGCTGAGTTATACAGGGAACTCTGAGTATCACTCATGTATTATAAGGGATAATGTACCCCCTACTGTAAATGATAAGGATATTAGAAGTCACTGAGGGGTTGTTCTGTGACCATATAAAGGCACAAGGCTGCAGGCTGAGTTATACAGGGAACTCTGAGTATCACTCATGTATTATAAGGGATAATGTACCCCCTACTGTAAATGATAAGGATATTAGAAGTCACTGAGGGGTTGTTCTGTGACCATATAAAGGCACAAGGCTGCAGGCTGAGTTATACAGGGAACTCTGAGTATCACTCATGTATTATAAGGGATAATGTACCCCCTACTGTAAATGATAAGGATATTAGAAGTCACTGAGGGGTTGTTCTGTGACCATATAAAGACACAAGGCTGCAGGCTGAGTTATACAGGGAACTCTGAGTATCACTCATGTATTATAAGGGATAATGTACCCCCTACTGTAAATGATAAGGATATTAGAAGTCACTGAGGGGTTGTTCTGTGACCATATAAAGACACAAGGCTGCAGGCTGAGTTATACAGGGAACTCTGAGTATCACTCATGTATTGTATGTATAATGTAGCTCCTATTTTATAGGACAATTAGAGGAAACAGTATATATTTGCTGTCTGAACAAGCCAATGAAAGCAGTACAGGAGCAAAGGTGCAGACTAGAGAGGATGGGGTGGATGATATTCCTGCCAGCAGAGGGCACTTTTATATAAGTCCAGACCAGATACACCAACCTGCCTGTTTTGCAGTAAATAATAGCGATGCACAGAATCAGAAAGTGCTAAATAATAAAAGTGCAGCTGCACAAGTCCCAACCCTAAAGTCATGTGACATTTACACTAAATATTTATTTGTCAACAACGGATGCAAATATTTTACTCAAATCTGAATGTGCCAATTAGGGTTCCGATTCAGTGTGATATTTGGACAATTGTTTCTAATTGATATATAATTATATTCAGGGCTTCTCATTTAACCCTTACACGTGAATCAGTGGCCACACAAGTGAATCCTTAGTATAGTGGCACATGGAACTCCATTAGGTACTTTCACTAATCTGAAAATGTGGTGCTGAGCAGTTCCTCATAGGCTTTAAAGGAGAACTAAAGCCTAACTAAAGAAGTAGCTAGAAATGTTGTACATGATGTTTTGTGCTTCTGTACCAGCCCAACGCAACCACAGCCCTTTAGCAGTAAAGATCTGTGTCTCCAAAGATGCCCCAGTAGCTCCCCATCTTCTTTTCTGCTGATGTTACTTACTGAGCTTAGGGACCCACTCACAATATACAGTACACATAGAATAGAAATGTCACAATATAAGTAATTAATACAGGTTCACATTGCATGGCAGCATAAAAATCAGTACAGTCTGCATCAGAATTGATTCATAATTAGCATCTACGACATATGAATTTAATTTTCTACTTGTTGATTTGTGACAAACTCTAAGATTCTTAACAGCAGCCCAGAGGCCACTGAGCATGTGCAGTGTCACTGACACTCCTAACAAAAGCTCTTGCTCTGACTGCACCAGATGGGAAACTTCAGACGGTCCCTAACTGCTCTGCAGGGAAAGGATCACACTTTCAACCAGCAGGGGGAGCCCCCCACATTACTTTCAAGAACTCAAGCAGCTTTGTTTGTTTTCCCTGTAAAGCAGTCAGTGATTATCTAGAGATTTGTATCCACAGACCCAGTGCAGTCTGTATATTCTGATTATTAATCAGTCTTTCTGTATCGGCTTCTATGACAGATATTATTTGACTTGTGTAGTTTTGATAATTTATGACGACCCCTAAGCTTAACCTCCCAACTGAAGCCCAGACCCACTGAGCATGTGCAAGGTCTTGGTCTTGCAGAGATGTTTAAGATGACCCCTTGTGGCCAAGTTTGAAAGCATAAATCATCTGTCTTATTAGGCTACAAAAAACAGCATTTCTAGCATTATTCTATTTTAGACTTTGCTTCCCTTTTAAAGGGGTTGTTCACCTTTAACTTAACTTTTAGTATGATGTAGTAAGTGATATTCGGAGACAATTCGCTACTGGTTTTCATTTTTTTTATTATTTTTGGTTTTTGAGTTATTTAGCAATTTATTCAGCAGCTCTCCAGTTTGCAGTTTCATCTGGTTGCTAGGGTCCCAATTATCCTAACAACCATGCATTGATTTGAATAGGAGAGGCCTGAATATAAAGATGAGTAGTATCAAAAACAATTAATTTGTAGCCTTACAGAGCATTGGTTTTTTACATGGGATCAGTGACCCCCATTTGAAAGCAGCAATGAATCACAAGAAATATATATATAGTGAATAAAGTACCCCCTCTTGTAAAATATAAGGATATAATAAGTTACCGAGGAGTTTCATGACCATATAAAAGTACGAGGCCGAAGGCCGAGTGTTTTTATACAGGTCATGGAACTCCGAGGTAACTTCTAATACCCTCATATTTTCCAACGAGGGCTACTTTATTTATTATAATACACGGAGTCATGTGACAAAAATGACATCGCTACTCACCATTTATAACTGATGACATCACTAGTCACTGTTTATAAGGATATAATTTACAGGGTATTCATGGCTCTGGTGTATTATATATATATATATATAGCATACTAAAAGTTATTTTAACATTGAACCACCCCTTTAATGTAATTATTATTGAGTGCAGTGTATGCCTGTCTATCTATATTCTTTGCACTGCTGGTTCTGACCCTTGATACAATGTAGCAGACAACAGAACAGGGAAAAACTAATACTACTTTTGGCTCATTCTTCCAGGTAGATCTGCTACCCGGGGAACATGTCTCTGTACATATACGGCCATTTTTCAAACTGTTGGCGAGTGCAGTAAATGCTGCCTGCTTATTGGTCGCCGTGGGTTACAAGATCTGATGTATTTGAGTTTTATCCCATTACACCTTAGGTTATAAGCTGAATGAGTGTGAGTAGTACACAATAGAAATAAAGCTTGTGATGCCGACTGTAGGGCCATGTTTGTTCCATGTCCCACGGAGCAGTATTGCCCGTCAGTTTGCCCAGGGCCAGTCTATATACACACACACACACAGACGCATGCACACACACAGACGCACGCACACACACAGACACACACCACACACACCACACAAACACACACAGACACACACCACACACACAGACGCACACACCACACAAACACCACACACACACAGACACACACACCACACACACAGACACACGCGCACACACACCACACACAGACGCACACACACACACACCACACAGACACACGCGCACACAGACACATACCACACACACATACGCACACACACAGACACACACCACACAGACACACACACACAGACACACACATACGCACACACACAGACACACACCACACAGACAGACACACACCGACACACACACACAGACACACACCACACAGACACACACACAGAGACACACACCACACACACATACGCACACACACAGACACAAACCACACAGACACACACACACACACACACACAGACACACACACACAGCTACACACAAACACACAGCTACACACACACACACACAAACACACAGCTACAAGGGCACAGGGAGGACATTAAGCTTTGGGGAACTTGCTGGGCACAGACGGAAGGAAGAAGACAATAAGCTAGAGCCACAAATAGCTGCCTGTCCTTACTGAGCTCAATGGTATATTTAGAAGTGTCCCAATATAACTGCACGGGGCTTTCTCTGAGCTTCAATCTGGGGCACGGGCAGCATGAAGGTGTCAGTCCTTCTCAAACACTGACTTCACATCAACGACCCCATCCTATTACTGACCTTCATCACTTACACAGACACAGTGCAAAACCCCAGCAATGCATTCAGTTTCCCCACATTGTCGTGTTTTTCTCCTAAATTCAAGTATAATTTGCTTTGCTATGATGGGAAAAAAATCAGTTAATAGTGCTGCTCCAGCAGAATTCTGCACTGAAATCCATTTCTCAAAAGAGCAAACAGATTTTTTTATATTCAATTTTGAAATCTGACATGGGGCTAGACATTTTGTCAATTTCCCAGCTGCCCCAGTCATGTGACTTGTGGTCTGATAAACTTCATTCACTATTTACTGCTGTACTGCAAGTTGGAGTGATATCTCATCCAGCAACTTAACAACAGAACAATGGGAAGGTAACCAGATAGCAGCTCCCTAACACAAGATAACAGCTGCCTGGTAGATCTAAGAACAACACTCAATAGTAAAATCCAAGTCCCACTGAGACACATTCAGTTACATTGAGTAGGAGAAACAACAGGCTGCCAGAAAGCAGTTCCATCCTAAAGTGCTGGCTCTTTCTGAAATCACATGACCAGGCAAAATGAGCTGAGATGCACCTACACACCAATATTACAACTAAATACACTTACTGCTTCAGGAATGACATTTTATACTGTAGAGTGAAAACGGTGTAATTTAGAAATAAAACTACATCATAAAAATCATGACAGTATCCCTTTAAACTAGTGCAGAATTCGGAGTATTGTGTGACTCATTATTGGGGTCAGAAGAGGGGACCTTCATTATCCAAAGGGCACAACATTATAAATGAATATGTAATTGGGGTGATGGATCCCAGCAATCAAATAAATGGTTCCTCTGTGACGCTACAATTTTATTGTTATTGTTACTTTTTATTACTTCTCTCTCAAATCAGGCCTGTCCTATTGTTAGTCATTCAATCAGCTGCCTGGTTGCTAGGAGAATTTGCACCCTAGTAATCAGATTGCTGCTGAACTGGTTAGCTGATGAAAAAAAGCTAAATAATTTACAAAAAAAAATTATATATATATATATATATATATATATATATATATATATATATATATATATATATATATATATATATATATATATATTAAGAATGAACACCCATAGGGATGGGACTCCCTAGGGTAGAACAATGCATGGGTCCCTGTGCTTAGACTGAGGGACAGAAATCTTTGGGCTACAGAGACTCATAAGTCCATGTCTTTAGATCCCAGAGCAGGACTCCCTGGGGTACAACGGTGCCCTTCTCCCTGGGGTACAAGCCTGACTCTCTGGGGTACAATGGTGCCTGGGGTACAAGGGTGCCTGGGGTTCAAGGGTGCCTGACTCCCTGGGGAACAAGGGTGTGTGGGGTACATGGGTGCCTGACTCCCTGGGGTACAAGGGTGCGTGCGGTACAATGGTGCCTGACTCCCTGGGGTACAACGGTGCCCTACTCCCTGGGGTACAAGCCTGACTCTCTGGAGTACAATGGTGCCTGGGGTACAAGGGTGCCTGACTCCCTGGGGTACAAGGGTGCGTGGGGTACAATGGTGCCTGACTCCCTGGGGTACAACGGTGCCCTACTCCCTGGGGTACAAGCCTGACTCTCTGGGGTACAATGGTGCCTGGGGTACAAGGGTGCCTGACTCCCTGGGTACAAGGGTGCGTGGGTGCCTGTCCTGAGATGGCAGTAACGTGAGAATAAAATGATAAAATCAGTGTGTCAGTTCTTAGAATACAAGTAATGTGAGAGGCCAGAGTCTTTGCTTCTAGTTACAATAGTGATGAGAGGTAACGTCAGGTAACAGGCCCAGCTGCACTTTATGCTCATGAATAAATCATGTCGTCAATATTTCATGTGCCCGAGGCTTCGTTTTCACTGCAAACGATCTAGAGTTCTGCACATGCAAGTCTGGCCCTGGCCATAGCCTTTAGCTGCAGCTTTAATGCCTCTCGTCCCAGAGTCACCGCTATAAGCTGAATGTAATGAATTTATATATGTCCCCTATAGATTGCTTCAGGTGCAGTATAGAAACAACAAACGTCTCCCAATGTGTTATAATAATAATAATGGAATCATTGCATTACATGGGCACCAGGGTGAATGGCTTGGGGAGGGCAGGGGTAGCTACATTTCGCACAATGTATTATGAATCCTATGTCTCTGCCTGACGTACTTCTACACAATAACTACACAATACACAATTAGGAATAAGGAATGATAATGCAGCATCAGGTTTCCTTTTATACAAACAGTAACATTTGATGGTCAACTGGACTTTCCCCTTAAAGGTCAGGGCACACAGGCAGATTTGGGGCAATTGGCTGCCTGGTGTTTTGTTTCCTTCGGGCGACTTCAGAAAACGAATCGCTCTGAGTGCCATCCCGCCGGCGATTTACATTTTAGCAGTTTACCTTTACAAAACTTTTGTTGTCTATTTTTTATTATTTCTCTGCTCTGCTTATTTTCCCTTCTCATTTAGCAGCAAAGTCAGTAGTCTAGACCCATGACTTTCTTAAAGGAAAACTATACCCCCCAAACAATGTAGGTCTCTATAAAAAGATATTGCATAAAACAGCTCATATGTAAAACCCTGCTTCATGTAAATAAACCATTTTCATAATAATATACTTTTCTAGTAGTATGTGCCATTGGGTAATCATAAATAGAAAATTGCCATTTTAAAAAATAAGGGCCACCACCTGGGTTCGTACGATTCACTGTGCACACAAATATACCAAACATGTTAGGTCACATGAGCCAATTAACAGACAGACTTGTGTCTTTTGCTTCCACACTTCTTCCTATTACAGTTAGAGCTGCAGTATTTCTGGTCAGGTGATCTCTTCCTGTTACAGTTAGAGCTGCAGTATTTCTGGTCAGGTGATCTCTTCCTGTTACAGTTAGAGCTGCAGTATTTCTGGTCAGGTGATCTCTTCCTGTTACAGTTAGAGCTGCAGTATTTCTGGTCAGGTGATCTCTTCCTGTTACAGTTAGAGCTGCAGTATTTCTGGTCAGGTGATCTCTTCCTGTTACAGTTACAGCTGCAGTATTTCTGGTCAGGTGATCTCTTCCTGTTACAATTAGAGCTGCAGTATTTCTGGTCAGGTGATCTCTTCCTGTTACAGTTAGAGCTGCAGTATTTCTGGTCAGGTGATCTCTTCCTGTTACAGTTAGAGCTGCAGTATTTCTGGTCAGGTGATCTCTTCCTGTTACAGTTAGAGCTGCAGTATTTCTGGTCAGGTGATCTCTTCCTGTTACAGTTAGAGCTGCAGTATTTCTGGTCAGGTGATCTCTTCCTGTTACAGTTAGAGCTGCAGTATTTCTGGTCAGGTGATCTCTTCCTGTTACAGTTAGAGCTGCAGTATTTCTGGTCAGGTGATCTCTTCCTGTTACAGTTAGAGCTGCAGTATTTCTGGTCAGGTGATCTCTTCCTGTTACAGTTAGAGCTGCAGTATTTCTGGTCAGGTGATCTCTTCCTGTTACAGTTAGAGCTGCAGTATTCTGGTCAGGTGATCTCTTCCTGTTACAGTTAGAGCTGCAGTATTTCTGGTCAGGTGATCTCTTCCTGTTACAGTTAGAGCTGCAGTATTTCTGGTCAGGTGATCTCTTCCTGTTACAGTTAGAGCTGCAGTATTTCTGGTCAGGTGATCTCTTCCTGTTACAGTTAGAGCTGCAGTATTTCTGGTCAGGTGATCTCTTCCTGTTACAGCTGCAGTATTTCTGGTCAGGTGATCTCTTCCTGTTACAGTTAGAGTTGCAGTATTTCTGGTCAGGTGATCTCTTCCTGTTACAATTAGAGCTGCAGTATTTCTGGTCAGGTGATCTCTTCCTGTTACAATTAGAGCTGCAGTATTTCTGGTCAGGTGATCTCTTCCTGTTACAGTTAGAGCTGCTTAAGTATTAATTTTGGGGGTATAGTTTTCCTTTAATGCTGTATTACTATAGCGGTTATATTGTACAGAGCTGGGGGGCACACAAGAGACAATCAAAGCATTATAAATACTACTAATCTCCAGGAGCAGCCCAGTATCTAATATGTATGAAAAGTAATGAAGTGCTGGCAAATCCCCAGATGAAGGAAGTAACATTAAAGATGATTCAGAGTTTGTGGCATAGGAAGAGCTCAGCATGGATTAGACTTTGGCCATTACTGTGCTCTATGTTCTTTATATGCCTCCATTTACTCATCCATCAGCCTGACCTGCAAAATGCACATTCTCTATCTCTATCTTCATCATTAAAGGTGCTGTGTCTTAATTCTGGGGCTCAATATATACAAGATGACACAGGGGTAAGACTGTCAGTTCATATGAATAGTCTTGTAAAGGTGACTCTCTCTTATATCCAAATGAAGGGCTAAAATGGCTCTGAGCAATCCGAACCCTAACGTTTCCCATACACAGGCCGATAAAAGCTGCCGACAGACCAAGTCCGTGTGTGGGGCCATCTGACAGGCGTCCCCAATCCAAAAGTTGGGCAGATGCCGATCAGGCAGGTTCATTCGGTCCCCTGATCCGACCCCCCGTTTGGCCTCCATTCTGATCAGATCCTTGGGGCCCACGATCGGATCAGCCCGATATCGGCCACTTCAATGTGGGCATCGCCAAACAATCTGATCTCCCTGTGTATGGCCACCTCTACAGGTTGTATATGAATCCCACTTGGTCCTGATTTATTCATGTGGGCGAGTGGAAAGTGATTGATTTAGGGGGTGACGGGTTCTGTCCATCCAAGTCCAGGTGAGCAACCAAATGCTGGAACAGCCTGAGCAGGTATGATATAGTCCTGGGGGTCAACAGGAACCCCATTGTTGTTGTGGTTTCTATTCTCTCCCCTTTAGGCTGAGACTATAAGCTGCCATCTTGTTGTGTGTTTGTGTCCCCAGTGTGACCAGCTGGGAGTAGAGCGAGGGGCCCGGGTATAACTTCAATGCAATGATACAAGTCTATTCAACAACCGGGGCACTTACCATGCTGTGCTTGCGCTTTCTCCCTGGACGCCCCGATTTCTTTGAGGACACCCCCTTGTCTGACTTTTCCTCTTTGCTCTTATTT